>NW_009197223.1:6339-22051 GCF_000690835.1 Fulmarus glacialis
TTTCTCCAGACACCAACACAAATGCTCTGCATTTAATCAACATTTGAATACTGACGTACTTTTCAAGAGCTTTTCAAGAATGTGAAAACACTGTATCTCATCTGAGTCCAAACTTGGGTTATTGAAGGTCTATCTAAAAATTGTAAATTATTTGGAACAAACTGTTCAGATTTTTAAAACAATGTCCTTTCCCTGCTTGCCAGAAGCAGTTAGTAATATGACATTTTAAATTTCATCAAATGTACTTATGCTACTTTTTTTTTCCCATTTGTAAATGAAAGGGGAAATCTCACAACAGAAATATGGTTAAAGCCTCTCCGCAAATGGTATGATAGTACTTGTTATAACTGGGACATATTTGGATGCTTTTACTATAATCAAAGTAGCGAGAAACTTATAACAAAATTCATGAAAGCTCTAAAGTGCCATTTAAATGTTGCCTACCCCCCAGTGTTATCTATGTTCTAAGCTTCCAGCATTAAATTCCGTGGTTATTTTGTTACTTATACGTATGCTTGTAGGCATGCCCAGATGGGTTTAAGTCCTAAAAAACATTTAATTGATGCTTATGCTATTTGGAGATTTATAGTTCAAGTATTCTCTTGCACAAAAGAAGAATTTTTTTCATGCTTTTTACCAGTTAGTTCTATGATTCCCTGCAGGATTAAATCTGATTTTGGTCTGGATGCTTTCTAGCACTTTTTTTGATGATGCCACAGTAATGTACAGGAATATTGCCCAGTAGGCAGTATGGATCCAACCATTCTGCTTCTGAAATAAGAGAGTTTAGTTGTGTGGACACAAGTCATGCTGTGCCATGCCTCAAGGCCAAACCAGGGTTTCTGGCAGGACTTATTCACTGGTGTGGACATAATTTCTTTCTTTGGCCAAGCAAATAGTAATTTATTCCTTGAGAGATGGAACTGCCTTAACTGCCACATCTCATAATAATCTATAGCTAATAACAGGGCAATATTTTAGGAGACAAGAGACCTGAATCCAGAGGTTTTATACAAAACAAAAGAAAAATTCCCTCCCCACACAGCCTCTAACCTGGTTGGTACACTGCTGGGAAGAGGCAAGTATACATTCAGTCCACCCAGGTGAAAATAAATGCGGACACCATTCTTTGACAACTAGGTGAAATCTAGGGACCACTACTCCCAGAATTGTTTTGTGAGACAGAGATTGCTAAACTGTCAGAGCCCAAGACATATTTTGTGTCTGTGACTTCCAGATGACAGTCATGAACTTCTCTCCCACTTCCTGAGCTAGATGACCTCCTATCTAGCAGGCTGAATTTTATGACTGCTGTTCTTATGTGTTTAACACTCCCATTTTGTTGTGTAGGGGAGTCCTTGTGCCCAGCGCAGGGTTATGCTCTCTACAAAGGATCATGGGTAGTAAGACACATGGGTAGTAGCAGAGAAGTATTCCCAAAGAATACCTGGGGGGGGCGGGGGGGCAAGTGTGGTTGAAAAAGACAAATAATCAGAACAGCGAAGTTAGTAAGTGCTCTAGTAAGATACCAAGCTTTTCTGTTTAATTCAATCTTTGCGAATTCCTCCTGCTTCTTTTGTGAATCTAGTCATTCAAACAGGAAAAACTAAACTGGAAACAAACTCATCAAAATTTCTAGAGATTGAGAGATCTGCCTGTCTCTTTTCTTACATAACCTTTCATCTCACAACCCTTTGGCCAAGCTAGACTTGTCCACATTTTGGAAATCTCTCTCTCCAGTCCTTTTCTACTGTCCATAAAGGGAGAGCTCATGGCAATACTATTTTCTGGCTCATCCACTCTGCTGTTGAGACACTGGACAGGCAAAATTCCTGATCCAAAGGGAGACAAAATGACACGTTCCAAAACAGTCATTCCCCACCAGTGTGTCAACAAAAATCAGTCTGGCTTACAGTGTACAGAAAATACAGTTAAGTATAATATGTCCGTCCATCTCTGTTCAGGAAACCAGTTAACAATATGCTTAAATGGTGTCCTGACTTGGGATTCTTTTCTAAAAAGAGACTCTTAGGTATTTTGTCTCTGGTGGGTTTTTAAAAATAATTTCAGTCCTATTTTAAAGTACAGCTGCTATGTCAATAGAACACATTTTCTACAAGGAACTGCATCCAAAGTGAACCCATCTATTCTATTCTGAGAAAATATATAGCTATTTTTTTAAGTCAGCAAGGACCTTTCTCATTTTCAGCCTTTCTAAATTTGCTTGTAAGTGTATTAACATTACACTCCTCATGTGTACTAGAAAAATATCTGCCTTGTTTGCAGTACTTAGCATTAACACCAAGGTGAAGGACATGCACAAGAGTGACACCATAGTTCTAAATATTATGTCAAAATTGGTTATTGCATGTAATTTCCATGCACTAGAGGGACTCTACCAGGTCAAATTAGGTCCCAGATTTTGTTTTGATAAAGAAAAGCCTTTAAAAGTCTTAAAAATGAAACATTTTCATGATTATTTGTTCAACATTCCAATGGGAACTTTTTCCTTTTTTTTCCTCCTTTTTTTTTTTTAAACAAGCATTGACCTACAGTATTCATAACGCAAACATTATACTGTTGGGCTGATCACTGCTGGCCCATGAGAACCTAAAAGCTCTGAACTGAGTTTAAGGAGGTTGTAAAGCTTTGCATGACAAGACTGGTTTTGCTGTCAGAGTTAAGAAAAAAAGGTAAATAAACAATATAAAAGGTAAGGCAAGGATATTCTCACATATAAGAGAGAAATGAAAAGAGATTTGTTAAAGCCTGTTTAGAGAAAGGTGGGTATGCTCTTTTGTTTTTGTAATGGCAAGTGATCTGAATTGAAGAATATTCAATCCAATAAAGAAAATGCAAACACTGTATTTATGTTATAATAATCTGCTTAAATATAGTATTTAGAGTATTATAGTATTTTAGAGAACAAATTTAAAGGAAATGATCTCAGGGTTATAATAGATTCCAAACTAAACGTAAGTCAAAAAATTACAGTTGCAAAATGTAAAAAAGATTTGAAGCTGCTATACATCGTCCTGAAAGCCTGAAAGTTCTCAGAAAAAGAGTAGCCTTTGGGTCCATTGTTTTGCATGGAAATTTGAAGAACAAAGAAAACTATGTAGTTAAAACATCAAACTTATGAACTTAAATAAGGGTGGGTTTTTTTTACAATGTTGTAATTATCAGAAATATGTCTTTCATGGTTTGTTAACTAACTCATACAATTTTCATAAAACTTTTTTTTTTAGAATAATACTTTGTTAATATCAATAATAATAACAGTAGTAGTAATTCAAATGTGTAAATAGGAATATGTATAGATTCAAAAGGTAGGTAGTTCTTGAGACAGCAGTATATAGGGCATTTCAAATGGTGGTAAGTATCCATGGTGATCAGACAATTAGTATCCCTGTTCTCAAACTGACTACGACCATTTGTTTCTGGTCTCATCTCTGGTTTTGATCTTCTGGGTGACCTTAGAGTTGGTCATCTCTATCTTACTAATCTTACTTGTGAAATGGGAATGATATTAAATTTGTTCATACAATTCTTTATGTTTACTGATGGAAATAAGGAGGTATTATTACATAACATTTATTAGTATTATTATTTCACATGGGCGCAAGACCCAGAAATCCTAGGACCATTTACTAAATGTAGCAGATTATTTCCTTTGTGACTGGAAAAGCCTTAAAATCCTTGGTGTTTCTTGTTTTATCCAAAATATCGAGACAATCTTCCCTTACCCTCTTCATTTGATTGACTTAGATTGTAGGCTCTTTTATGAAAGTATTTTTTCTAACTACATATTTATACATTACTTAAGAGCTACCGTAAATATATACATACAGAAATGTTTTATGTGAACTTGATGAGGTCAGATTCCTCACAGAAGTTCTTTCCAAACTTTTGTGCTTTTTTTCTCATTTGGCCCTCAGCCTTGGGCTAGCATTAATCCTCCCATCATCTCCTTCACTTGAACAACATCTCAGCACCCAAACCAACTTCTCCAAAACTGCCTGTGCATTTTTGGCTCTCCTGCTGTCTTCAAATAACCTGTAAATATAACTGCTTCACCTCTAGCATTTGTCCATCTCAACTCTCTTCTGCTTTGCCTTTATTATGACTTGTGATTGCTCTGCTCTAGCAAGACCGAGAGATTTCCTGGTACAGGCATGCTCTGAGATAGAAAAGTCTCTTCAAGGTAAGAAATACAAGCTGATTGTAGTATCAGTATGAGTGTGTTTATAACAGAGGCAAAATAATTCAAATTCCACTACGCTGCAAAAGCATCCTAGTCTGTAGTTCATAGAAGCAGGCTCTCTTTTGTTTGCTGTCTTCTAACCAGATCATTTTTAGACTTGTGCTGCCAAGAAATCCAACTTCAATGAGAAGACTAAAGGGTATTCCTGTCCTTTTGTCTACCCCATTCTTATTGTCTATAGTTTGATGATCAGGGCAGGTGAATCCTCGAAGAGATGCTATAATTTTTTTCCCCTTCAAAAAGAAAGGCAGTAAGATCACAGTTATCACCCTTTGTCTTGCTTTAGCAAACTAGAATGATGGAAAAGCAATTCTTTTATAAAACCAAATACATTTTCACTTCAACAAATGGAGGCATCTACTACTTTGCATTACACTGGTAGCAAAGCAACTAATATGGTTACTCTGGCAGTAAAACAGAATGAAAAGAGCAGACTGTACCTCAGAAGTCTGAAGAAAAATGCACTGATATCTTGATTGCATTTAATAAGAGACAAGAAGGAGCAAATTCTCTTTTATTAACCTTTTAACAATGCTGTCTTTGAATTCTCAGATAGTTGGGCTGCATGGGCTTGCATCAGCCAGTTTAAAAATGAAAAACAAAACCCCCTTAAACAGACCCAAAGCTTATCCAGGGATCCAGGAGCTATTTATTTCTTTTGGATGACGTAAAAACATATTTTTACTGACAGCATATCTACTGGTTCCAATCAGTCCAAAACGCTGGAGAAAAATGGAGGGAAATGATTGCCAAGAAGACATTTACACTGGGTTCCCCAAATTATTTAATGAAAGGGTCATTATATTTTTGCCCCTACCTCCGTGTATAGGACAGTGCATAGCTTCTCTTCTCCAGGAGCAGACTAAAAAACAGTAACTCTTTGCCTTTGGGTTCCCAGCTCTCCAGAACAGCAGTTGTTTACCCCATACTAACCTCTCAATTCTCCCATGTCCCACTGCATCAGTTGTGTGGCCGTGGCACACATATTTTTCAGGTTGTACGACCAGCCAAGCATTGCACTCGGGGAAGGAGTATCCCCAGACAAGTGTAGTGGAATTGAGAACCAGGAATTTGAACGCCTGAATTTAACTTGGAGAGAGTTTCGTCTTACCTTGAATTAGACACCTATACTTGATCAGGGCTGTACCATGGAGTGCTGTGCTGAATTAGACTGTTTTGACCAGAGATTCTCACCAGGTGGTATGAAAAGCTGCAGCTTCTGTTCTCCAGAGCCCTGTGCTTCATTTGCTACCAAGTCGATGGATGAAAGATTGGCCAGTTAGCTCAGTCTGGTACACAGCATCCCCTGAGGGGCTGACCAACTGCATTTCATGCTTGGAAATGCACAAGCTATGGATATTATGTGAGGGCTACACTGAACAAGTCCAACTTGGAACTTGTGGCTACATAAATACCAGTAAATAAAACAAAGCCAAGACATGGATTTGAGTACTGGTACTTCATTACACGCTCCTTCACATGGCCTTTGCCTACTAACACGCTCATTTAGCACAAGAAAGACATGGACCTGTTGGAGCGGGTCCAGAGGAGGGCCACGGAGATGATCAGAGGGCTGGAGCACCTCTCCTATGAGGACAGGCTGAGAGAGTTGGGGTTGTTTAGCCTGGAGAAGAGAAGGCTCCGGGGAGACCTTATAGCAGTCTTTCAATACTTAAAGGGGGCTTATAAGAAAGATGGGGACAGACTTTTTAGTAGGGCCTGTAGCGATAGGACAAGGGGGAATGGTTTTAAATTAAAGGACAGTAGATTCAAACTAGATATAAGGAAGAAATTTTTTATGATGAGGGTGGTGAAACACTGGCACAGGTTGCCCAGAGAGGTGGTAGATGCCCCATCCCTGGAAACATTCAAGGTCAGGTTGGACGGGGCTCTGAGCAACCTAATCTACTTGAAGATGTCCCTGGTCATTGCAGGGGGGTTTAGACTAGGTGACCTTTAAATGTCCCTTCCAGCCCAAACTATTCTATGATTCTGAGACTCCAGGAGCTTGTTCCCAATACAGTGTCTAGGCTCAGTCACCTGTGTTAGGTATAAAGAGAATTCAGGTAGATGGACATAACTTACAGAGACTTTCAGTATCATGTCCAGAGGATGGACCTGACACATTACCAGCATATATGTAACCTGTGAGACCTACCAACAGTTGTGAGGTACAAAGTCTAGGTTTGTTTGAGCCCTGTTCCTAAGCAGCTTCATTAAACCTGAATTCCTCTTTCTCATGCTGTCCATGGTATCACTAGCCAATGCGAAGCAATAAAAATGTGCTCTAACCCTCCCTACTCCCCTATGTACGTACAGGTCAGGCTACAATCTGCTTTTGATTAAGTTAAATGTAATCTAAGTCTTGAGCAGAAGGGAAAGAAACACCTTGACCTTTCTTTTTTTGGTACAAAGCAGACACCAATATTGGTTTAAAACCATCGGGGATAGAGGATTTTTATAAACCAGCAATATTTCAGGAACTTGTCCTAAAAAACACACAATCTGTTATCCTGACCATGCTGAAAACCTTGAGTTCCAATGTGTATACTATGTATTTTACGCAGTGTTAAACTGCAAGGGGCTTCTCACATACAATATGTTACTCAGGTAACAGTTCGGGCTTAAGCGAGCCTTATTTGCTATCCTTAAGTCATTAAACACTCTCACTTTCTTTGCTCCTCCTCTACCTATTTTTCCAGTGCTTCGGGGTAAATCTCTGGAAGAACTCAAGTGGATTTCTAGAAGACCAGGAGTTCCGAGCTTTGAGTCAGTTTTTTAGTGGGACTGATTTTGCCATTTCAGCCTCTCAAAATAAAACAATGCTGATACAGACTGAATCCGAAGTATGATGGGTGCATGTTCAAAGCCTTATGGATCACTTACACATAGCAGCAGCATTTTAGCCATGGTGGTGTATTTAAAGCAAGATTTATATGTAATATAAATTAATAAAAGTCACTGCCTCTAACAGAAACCTTGATGTTTGATAGATACTTGTTACTTTCAACGAGTGACAGGACCCCTCTCCAGACAGTAAGCTCCTACTGCAGCCCTGTGTTGACTTGATTGTAAGGAACCTTTGCATGTGTAGTAAAATCAGAACCTTAAAAGGAGAAATCCTCTGTAAACATAATCTTTCATATATTTAATTTAGACCAATATATGTATTGACATTGCAGTAACCTCTGTTTAAAGAAAGACATACAGAAACTTCAGTTTCACATGGGTCACAGCAGCCATACTTCAGGCTAGTGAATAATAGAAAGGTTCCTGACATTTGCAAAGTATTTTGCTTCATATTTATTTGTTTGTTTAGGCTGGTTAGTTAGTGGGAATATGGCACTTTTGCTGCAGCTCCCTACCTTGGTGGGTTTCTGTTATCTGAAGGGCTTACATTCGCACAAAGCATTCTGTAAATGGCAATTTGTCATCAGTTGAGGAGAATTAAAGAGGGATCAGTTACAAGACAGTCTGCTGTTTATATTTACTCTACCTACATCAACACTTCTTCCTACCTTAGTGAAATCACAGCCTAGCGCATGAGTAATTTGTGTAGCTGTAACAAGTTTACCTGATATTAAGAGCTGATTGAATACAAACCACAGGCTGGAGCCTTTTGTCTCGATATTTGCCCTTTTCTTGTTGTCACGAATCACCCATTGATTTCAAGAGCACAAACATTTCTCAATGGTGAGAGTTAATCTCTCTTTCATGCTTGTTTACACACTTTGTTCAGTCCAAGAAGCCAGTTGCACTTTTCACCTTGGTCTACAAGTAGTCATGCAAACAAATGTCCCAAACCTGAGCAATGCCTTTTTGTGTCCACCCCTGTTTGTTTAACTTATGCTTCTGCTCACTGTTCCTATCTTGGTTATACATTCATTTTAGAGCTAAGACCCTGAGATCAAAGGATCTGAAGGTACACTGTGAAAACACTAGTGAGCAAAGGGCTGGACTAACCTTTGTGCAAATCCTTTATTTTCAAAAATGTGCCTGCTGATACTCAAATCTTGTGTGTGCAGATATATATATATGCATGTATACCTGTGTACGCATATGTACACATACAGTAAATAGTGAGTATAGTATAGTATAGTAAACACAGAGACATTATACATGTCTATAAAGAAAAAGATGCAGAAACATTACTTCCCATGAAGAAAAATTAAGCACATGCTTAATTTAAACCCAAGATTTCTTCAATGGGACAGGGGTTGCATGTTTTCTTCAAAAAGTTAGGATAGCAAGGATAGCTGGAAAAAATAGCCTTGTTTTGATGTATCTGTTAACTGAGCGGCTCAAATATGTATATTTTTCTTCTTGTGCTGGTTCAAAGTTCATAAATTCTTTGTTCCGTGATGTGCACATAGGTAATGTTTTTGGAAGGGCTGAGCTACTGTGAAAATAGTGATGGTCAGTAGTAAGACCCAAATGACCATGGGTGACCTTTACGGAGTGATAAGCACTCTGGCCCCAATTCAGCAAAGCATTTTAGTGAGAGCACATGTCTATTGAAGTCATTGTCCACAGAGCAATTGGTAACAATACAATTTCACACAGCAAAACTGTTTTTCTTTGACTGAGTCACTATTCTGGTTTCTTGTGCTTTATCCTTTGATGAACAGTATGGAAGGAAAATTAGCTACAACGTATAACCCTAATACTGTTTTAAGTCCAATTTACATATGCAGTTAAATTTCCAAATAATCCACTTATTCCAAGAAATAGTAATGTTTCTTGCATTTTTAAAGACTATTTCTTAAAGACTGTTGAATATAATACACTTAGAAGCCACAATGTTGGTTCAGACCAGAAGTCTTCTATTCAGCTACGCTGCTCCATTACTTCAGAAGAATGAACCCATAATGGTGTCCCAACTCAGAGTCCATGTGAACATATGTTTTCACCAAACTACCCCAGTTATGCTGACATTGGCTCTCAGATAGATATTGAGGTTACAAATCTTTATAGCCCACCCTTCCAGGGCCTACCACAACTGTTCGTCTGCTCCATGTGGTACCACATAATTCCCCAGTGTATCTAAATATAAGACTAGCTAATTCACAGTATTATCTACCTGTACTTCATAGCAAAAGAAAGAGGTAGAGGGACAAAAAAAGTTTTACCAGGGCCTGAATCCACTAAAGACTATTTTCTATGTGTACCTGGCAGACCACGTAGGACAAGGTGGTCTTAACTACTGTCCCAGGGACTCAGACTCCTTAGTTCCTACAAAAAAAGATGGCCCTTTTTGGCTTGACTTCTAAGGCAGCATGCATCACTGCCCTGACAATTCCCTTCATCTCACTGGCATGTGGCTGAGGGCTTTAATATTTTATTTTTTGGAAGGAGCTCGTAAGCCCAGTCCAGCATTAACAGAGTTCACAGGATCCAGGAGCAAAGAACGAACTACTGGTAATAGTTGTTATTATGTTGTTAATACATGCATGTGTGTGTTTGTATGATAGTTTTTGGAAATTTTGCATATAAACCCTTTTTCCCCAGGCACAAAGTCAGCAGATGACATGTAGTCCACCTACACAGTTTATTCCCAGAGAGAACAAAACTATTGATGTTGCCACAACAATTTTTCTCTCCTCTAGTGTGTAAACCTTCATAGCAAGATCCCAAGGAAGAGCATTACCAAGACTCAGTAACAATCAGCTGTCTCGAAGGTATGTAAGACAGTAGACATATGAGTCTGCCTCCTTAGAAAAAGAGCATTTATCAAGAAGTCAGCTTCAGCTCTGAGTTTAAGACTCCACAAAAGCCAGGCAATATGAGGAGACTTGAAAGGGTCTTTTAAGCAACCATAGCTGGAGGGAAATGGGACTTATCAGTGACATACTATGCAAGCAGTTAAAAAGCAGTTATGCTTGCATAACCTATTCTGTGTGAGGTGGTCCTCCATCACCACACCAGATGCTTGGAAGATCACGCCAAGGTGTCCATAGCTTTTCACTCTTTCTCAGAATTTCAAACCTAAAGATACCTGTAAAAGTGCAGGCAAATACTGATGGGCTGAATCTTTGACAGTGGTATGATGTGTGGTTTCCTCCTAAGTCAAACCCATTCCCACTAGGTTAATTTCTACCTGTGTGCCTTTGTTTTCTTGCATAATGAATCCATTGTGTGTTCAGAAATAGCATGTCTGCCTGGGCTGCCCTCGGCAGCCTAGCATGTCTGAGCACACACTGGACATAGCTACTTACAGGAGCTGGCAAGAGAGTTAATGGCTTAAGTTTGCATGTGTTTGGGGTTGGTTGGCATCAAATTGTATTGGTGTTATCCTGAACTCTGGTGTGCCTCACTGCTAGACAGATTTGGCTTGTCTGGCAAACTTGGTCTTGGCACTCAGCCTCCAATACCAGAAAATAGACTCAGGGCAGCATGAGGTTTGAGAAAGCCTGAGAAGTGATGGGAAGAAAGGGAAAAATGTGATTGTCTTCATGGGCCTTTTCCCATTTGTCAGTGAGGGACTGACATCTTCTAAGGAGCCAAATTTCATACTTAGTCCTTACTAGTGACAGATTGATATGGGATTTCTGTAGAGTATGAAGAAGCCTTTCTCTTAGGGGCATGCATATTCTTGCTAGTGTAATAACATGGAGACACTAACAGATGAGAGAGCATGGTGTGCTGTCTCTTCCACATGGCTTTTGAAGAGACATCCGGCACTGGAACATGCTCACAGCTGTGTTGCATTTCAGGTTGCTCCATGTCATGAGGCACCGGGGTGTAAGTTTTCCTGGTGGCTTCAAAGGGTGCACTGAAAGGCTTTGTGACACCTGGGGCTTGTTAGGGTTTTCCTTCGGGCATTCCAGATGGAGCACTTCAGTGGTACTTTGGCGTGCGCTCTGAGGCCAAGACTGGTGTGTCTACAACAGCAATTTACTTCAGGTCAGGAACACGCTTCTGAAGCTAATCATCCAGTTAACCCCTCCAACTACTTCTTGGATTGCATCATGGAGTTGTTTTGTATCACATGAAAGCAATACTTTTTGGGTCAACATAAACCAAAGGGTGCTCTTTGGCTGCACCTAACATGCAGCAAGTGATAATGGGCTGACATTTACAGGACAAAACCAGAGCTAGTTCAAAACCAAGCTTCTGAAATGTGTATGGTGGGGTTATTGCATCCTCAACACTAACGGCTTAATAGTTACGCTCCCATCAAACCTTGCTAATGTAAACATAGCTGGTGTAGACAGCTGGGAAATTGAACTTGAGGGTGCTTCTGGAGGCATTCTGTAATGGACGATATTTCAGAAGACAGTGCAAGAAGTCATCATTTGAGCCTCCCCACATATACAGAAAGGTTTCTTTATACCCTCATTAAAAATAACTTCTGTTGCAATTATCACACTTTGGTTTTGTGGTGGTTGTTACTACAGCAGCGTAGTGCTTCAGTAAGAACCCAGTGATCCCATTGTGCTAGGCAATGCGCATGCACTGCATAACAAAATTTAATCCTTTTAACTTTTGGTCTGAGTGTAAAGCCTTTGCTGATCTATGCCCTGAAGCGTGAGAGTTTATTTTGTTTCCATACTTTATTTATACAGTGACATTTGTGCTGTGTTATTGCAATGTATTGTTCAGAGGCCTTTCAGAGCATATACTTTATGTTGTGGCTTATTCATAATGTTCCTGCTTGAGTGATAACTTGCTTGAGTGTTAACATGACAAAGCGTGCTCGGTCAATCTTGAGGTCTCCACACCGGTTTTTGATAGCATGTCTAATTAAAAAAAAAAAAAAAATACAAGTGAATGTGATGCATGAATTCACACCCTTTACGTTGTACCAAAGGCTGAAGGCCAAGAACAATCAGTGCAAATAGGTGTAAATTTAGATAACACAATCTTCACACTGTGATATCTTTTTGAGATGATAACTAATTATGAAATGTTAGTTTAAATGAAGAAAATGTCTGTGTCACTCACAAGTTCCAAACCCACTGAGTTTTGCATGATTACTATCACAGATCTTGGAATCCAGACTAGCCTTCCCGATCTTTCAATTATGAATAAGTGGGGAGTCTCATAAATTCTGAGCCTTTCTGAAATCTTTCTATGTTCCAGTGATTGCTATCCGAATCCCACCTACTGAGTGATGATAGAACCAGGCTTCAAGTTCCTAGCAGCTACATAGGTCCCTTGATTTTGATTACACATTTGTGTAGTTGAATCTGCATTTTTACTCATTAATCTGGCCGTAACTTAGATGATCTCTCTGCATGGTATCATGTCAAAAAATTAGCAAAGGAGGAAGACCTGAAAGATACTGAGCTCTTTTGCATGCAACAATCATGTAGGATCCAGGAGAACACTTCTAAAATACACTGACTGACTTTAGACAGGTCCCTTGACCACATGACCTCCTTTACTTGTTCTACCCTCATTTATCTCATTCTCCCTCTTCCTTTTTTCTTTCTATCCATTATCACTTTCCTCACTGTCAACACTGCTTAGAATTTGCTGTTGACTGATTTATAATCTTTGCACCAAAGAAAGGTAATGCAAACTACAAACAGTAGCTCTCCCCATGTTTTAACCCTCACTGGTTTTTTGTCAATGAAAATCTCAGGTGTCTCAAGCACCAGATTTGTACATCCCCCCTGACAGAACCAAACAACTTCCCAAGTTTTTATGCAGACCTGGCTTTGTGCTTCAGTCTTTTGGACTAATTGGGATTACTTAAGAGTATTTGTTTAGGTTTAAAATGTAATTCACTTCCTACTGGCAGTTATGACCCGTGGGTAATAATCTAATGTCTATGAAGAATCAAAGCATTTCAGGAGGAAAAGAGTGAGCCATAACAAGGCTATCTGCATGCTTAGCTTATCAGGTATCTGTTATTGCTCATATCAGGTTTTCTCGTACATCTGATATTCTAGTACCTCTAAAAACTTCTGTCATTATCTCCTAAGTAAATGCTGGGATTCTCTATCATAAGAATTTTATTTTCTTAATATTACAATAAGAAAGGAAGCCAGCTGAAGACACTTGTAACAGAAATGGATGCTTCTAGTTCTTTTGAATGGGAATGTTATTCAGGAATGATGGCAACCTGGAAATTATTATTTTTATGCTCATGTCATTAGTTTCTTAAAAACATATGTACTTTTTCATTCTTGAACTTGTGACCAGTATTTGCTGCTATGTTGTAGCCCTGGATTCTTGGAGTTAGGGGACCCTTGTTTTTATAACCTGGCTGAAGATCCTTCCCTTAGAGTTTGGGAAATAATGTGAATACACCAATAAATGTTTTGGGTTTTAAAAGAAAAAAAAAGAAAACTTGAAATGCAAATTATGGTAACATTATGGTGTAATGGGAATGCTCTTGTTAAATAATAACTTACCTCAAAGAAAGTAGCACTGAACTGGATGACTCCTTATTATGGGTAACATTTTAGTCAGTGTGAGCTAAATCATTAGAACCAAGCCCAGAAAAAGCAAGAGAAGATTTTGATATATGCCCCAAACTACCTCATCTATTATTGAAAGTATAATGAGGAGACAGAAGAGAGAGACAATAGAAATGTCTTTTATTATTATTATGTTTTGCTTATGTTATTCCATGTTAAATATTTTTCAGTGACATTGTTGCAGTTTGCTTTGGGAACTTTTAGACATGCTTGACCTATAATGTGCACACTATAAAATTAATTTAATGTTTTACTACATTTGCCTTTGAACATGGGTCCTCTTCATTTTTTATGGTTAAGTGAAATGTGGAATGTTAAATTCCAGAGTTGGCAGCCGTGTGCTCTAGTAGTTATTCATTTCTACACCCCAGATTTTGTTTCAAAGGCATCATTCCTGAGCTGGATTGTATCCATTTTTCTGGGTGTTGTTCTACAAACTACCCCCCAAACATGAACAGACAGTCTTATTCTTAGTCTTATTTCTTAAGAGTACCAAAATCTGTAACTTAATACATGGAAAACTAATTTTGAGAATTTTATAAACAAACTATATATAGATATGTATAAAATCTTCCATTGTTCTTCTGAATACATGGACTTCCAATATTTTTCCCACAAAAAAACTCCAAAACTTCTGTTTACGCTAATCCTGTAAAATTGTCCTGGAATTTTACCTGTTGCTGAAGATAGAAAGAAGAAGGTTTTATTGACAGCAGAAAAAAAATTAAATCTAAACTTATTGTTTAGATAACAGTACAGATTGTAGTAAAGATAGTAACCTGAGAGTAAAGTCTGTCCTCAAAATCTAAAAGAAACATTTTTGTAAGAAAACTAGTCAATAAGCATCACATTGAATCACGTATCTTTGATTCCTGTAGTTAATAGGTGAAGTGGGGGTTCCTGTTCATTCCTATAACATGTAACTCAAATCATGGGTTACAACAATTTAAAGGTATTTCCATTACAGTCTCTACCCCTGGTCCTTTTGGACCAGACCATTGGGTTTAACATTGCAATGAACTCCTCCCCTTGCCCCTGCTCTGGCTTGGACTTATGCACAGGCTGCAGTCCCTTTGGGGTGTACCTGCTCCAAGGGGAGCCTTATCCATGAGCCACAGTCTTTTCAGGGATATACCTCCTGCGGCATAGACTTATCCACAGCCACAGTCACTTTGAAGTGCACCTGTTTCAGCATGGCCTTGTCCATGGGCCACAATGCCTTCAGAGTTATACCTACTCCAACATGGCCCTACCCATGGCTGCAGTCCCTCCAGGGTGTACCTGCTCTGTTGAGGGCTTATCAATGGCCACAGGCTTTGAGGTGCTCCAGCATGACCTCACGCACAGCCACTAATGCTTCAAGGTGTATCTGCTGCAGCTTGGACTTATCCACAGCCACAGGTGCTTCGAGGTGTACCTTCTACAGCATGGACTTATCCTTAGGCCACAATCCCTTCAGAGGTATACCTGCTGCGGCACAGGCATAACCATGCCACAGATGCTTCAAGATGTACCTGCTCTGATGTGGACTTATTCACGGCCACAGATGCTTCGGGGTGTCCTGCTCCTGTGTGGACTCATCCACAGGTCACAGTCCCCTCGACTCGAGTTCACACTGGAGTTCCAGCCTGTCCAGCACAGAAGCAGCAGCGATTCCCTGGCCATCTCCCAGCCCAGGCACATCCCCATTGCTGTTCTCAAAATGTTCCCAGGCACAGCACAGTAAGATGATCAGCAGTGCAGCAGTAGAGCAAGCAGCGGAAGCAAAAAGCAGCCACTAACAAGCACTATTCTAATATACAGTAAGACAAGCAAGCCCCATGGCAAGCACAGGAGCCTGCCAATTAATAGCTAAACAGCAATAACAGCTATGAATTCGATCTAGCACATTCCAATCAAATCTGTCATTATCTCGAACCCTTCAAGCCCCAAGTTGGGCGCCAAAAAGGACTGTTATGGCTTAACCCCGGCTGGCAACTAAGCCCCACACAGCCGCTCGCTCACTCCCCCCAGGTGGGAT
>NW_009197223.1:22389-26663 GCF_000690835.1 Fulmarus glacialis
GCTGGTGGGATGGGGTGAGAAGCAGAAAAGGCCTTGACTCTGTGTAAGCACTGCTCAGCGGTAACTAAAACATCCCTATTTCCAGCACAAATCCAAAACATAGCCCCATACTAGCTACTATGAAGAAAATTAACTCTACCCCAGCCAAAATGAGCACAAGAGTTTTCCCAGAGTGGAAACCCCAACTAAGCATCATGAGAGAAAAAAACAGTCAATAAAGAACACCTAAACCCATAATTATTTTCTGTCGTACAATGGAAAATTACATGGGTTTCTAATTACTGACTGTAGCACCCTTATTACTGCAGATTTTCATTCCAGTGAACTAATTCCAATATCTTTTTCCAGTAATTTTACCTAGCCATAATTAGCTTGCCTGTTTCACACATGGAGGAGAAATTGAATACGCAGATAGAATCTTCAACATGCTAAGTAACGGATGCTGATGTCGAAGATTACATCATGCAATTCAACTATTGTAAAAGCTGTCTGGCATAATGCAAGTAAATCATGGAGTGCACGATACCAAACATGTTGAAATTAATTTTGAGTGAGATCATCACACAAAATTTCAATCATTTGGGTCTGGACACGGTCCCCCCCAATGTCTCTTTGGAGACAACAAATTATGTCAAATGTTTAAGATAACAAATCATCTCAATTATCTCTAATTGAAACTAAACTGATCTCTGGAGAGTGGTTTTGCTTCTCCTAAGTTTGCTCTGCAGGGAAACCAGAGAAAGGAAGGAGACAGGTGGGCACCCAGGTCTCCTTTGCAATGGAGTCAGGGCACAGCTGAGACATGCACAGGCTTTTTTCTCAGATAACCTCATTTGGGCAGAAAGTTAGATATCTATCAAAGGTTGGACTTATTTTGCTCCTAGGAATTATCTATTTCTTTCTTTTGGCTATCATGAGCAAAGGATGGCTACCTTAGACTTAGAGAAAACTCTTAGATATCTAAGTTAGGTAAAATGAGATCACCCTTATGGATTTGTCTCTAGGAAAAAAGAAGTCAGACTATGGCACAACTAAATTTCCTTCCCAAGGTGGGGAGAAGATTAAAGCAAAGAAGGCCCACTGGGCTTTCAGTCCTGCCTTCTAAAATGCCACAGAATGGAGTGCAGTTTCAGTTTTGACCTTGAAAACTGCGTGTATTTTAAAGAGTTCTTTTACTCCCACTAGGTTTTAAAGGAAGACTGTTAGTGCAACATTCTGCAAAGGGAAGTCAGTGCTAGTCTCTCACATGTTGCAAAGGCAAATAACTGCTGTCCTGCAATAAATATTTTGGTTTTTGAGAGGTGTTTATGTGTTTCTGATGTTACTGTTGGTTTAGCTGGTAAATATTTCAATTGTTGTTATCTTTTTTATTTTTTTTGCTTCTTGTTTCTTATTCCTGGAGCAGTGGCTCATTCTTATGTATTCTAAACCCTTCAGCCCTCACTGAAGGAATAACTCGTCTTCAGCTGGGATCTATTTATTTAAACAAGAACTATTTTAAAAAATAAATTTAGCAGAGCAGTCTCTAACACTCTGCACAGAGAGATATTTTATTCTCTAGATGGTCTCATTTACATTGAACTTTTGAAATAGCAGCTCTTTTCCTGTAGCAAATAAAATTGAAGTCCTCGGTTGTTCCAAGACAGAGAGATGGCGTCTTCTCTGTTTCCTTCTCCTGCCCGTGAACTTCCGTTTCTAGTAACAAATTTTTCAGAATGAAGAAAAGTGATTGCCATTTTAGAACCTGTGTTTATCCTTCTGTCTTTTTTCTGTAAAACAACACTGTTTATCTTAGCTGTATTGTGTTTTCAGAGAAGAACAACAGCTAGACATTTCAAAGATTGGTATCATGCTGATAAATTGCTACAGACCGAGAAAAAGCTGCAGTAGAGCCATCATTTCTGTTTCACTCTGCAAGAAGTCTGCATAGAAACCACTCTGGCACTAGGACAAAATTCATGGCAAACACTAAGAAAACTTAACATTTCCACCTCATTCAAGAGCACTCTTTTGGCCTCTGTTCTGCTGTCATTTGCTCACAGCATAACACCAATTTTCATGCACTTTAAATAAGAGCTGAATGAAACAGCTGTCTGTTTCAAAAGCACCGATGTTGGTATTCTGCCATCACACTACCTGTGTGCATGTCAGGTTATATTAAACTGGAGTAAGAATACATGTCATGTTGACAGATCTTTAGTAGAAATGGTTAAACTTTTGAAAGGGACAAGTTTTGCTCCTAGTAGTCTGGTCCTGCCACAGGGAATCCATTTTGGCTGCTTAGTATGCTTCTATTATTGCAAACCTGAGGATGTATCCTAGTATGCTAGCGTAAATTGCATTTTTTCCCATTTACTTTACTTTGCTACATCAATATAACAGATCAGAATCTACTTCACCTTGTATACATTATTATTCTAGATTCAAAATGATCTCCGCTTCTTTAGTAGCCAGTGTGGTTTAATCAGAGACTGAAACAAAAAAATGGCTAGTCTCTGCTGCCAGCTTGGTAGATTTACCTGCAAAGAGAGGTTTGTTGCACATTTCAGGAAGCACCCATAAAGTTTAAAGCATAATCACAAAATCTCTTTATAAAAAGTGATCTATGTGCTCATCATGTTAATAAATCTTGTTCTTTCTCTCAGAGTTTTGCCAGTTCCTCTCTATAATGCTAAATCCCTCAGTTTATTTACAATAATCTAAATCTACTTCACAATGAAAGCCCACTCCCAAAACCCCCACATAGTCCAGGCCCACTGATTAAAAGAAAATGAGGCAATGCCCTGGGAGAAATATCCTTTGGTGACCTTGTAACAAGTGTGTATATGATATGCCATTGGAATTATGGGTTTGACATAAATTGTGCAAGCTATATATGCCTTTATCCCAAAAGACATCCATAAGGCTAGGAGCCTTCATGTAGTAGTACACATAAAGGACTGGCTTTTGCTGTAATTACACAGCAATATAAGGATCACGATCTGTCTGAATGGGAATGAGCTGAGTAGGAAGGATGAAGCCCATATAGGAGGAAGTCAGAAAACCTGGATTTCATTCTCAGCACTGTTTCTGTCTGACTCTGGCACCTCATGTCACCTACTGATGCCCTTATTTCTCCACTAGCTGCTGCCTGCTTTGCCCTTGGTGATGGCAAACTCTGTGCGATGACGGCATCCTCCCATTGATTTAAGACCATTATGGGAATCTAGTAATTTAATGTAAAATAGAAAGGAAAAAAAGTCAAATAGTCACGGCGACACCTTAGGCAACAGAAATGCCTCTTCTGCAGTTGGTTTTCTTCTTATATCCACTGGAGTGAGAAGCCAAGGCTCCAGGGCACAAGTGTATAAATATTGTGCAGGAAACTGTGTCATCATTCCCTCCTCCACAATAACAATGTGTAAGTCCGGGGCCAGTTCTTTGCCAGGCATTTGTCTGGGGTTTTCCAGTAGCAGCAGCTAGGCCTAAGGCTTTTTCTTTGGCAGACTGTTCTGATGATCTTTGGCACTACCCTGTTGCTGGTTTGGTTGGCTTCTGTGCAATAGAAATAAGCTTAGAGTTAGGCAACTGCTGAGGATCTGGTTTGTCTTTATTTCTTTCTGACATTTTTTCTGGTTTGAACATAAAATACAACACTAAATTGAGGTTGGATTTATAACATGGGCCTTGCATTGCAAGAAAAAAGTTGTACAGTAAAAAAAACACTGTTACTGTCCTTAATAAAACTATGTTTTTTATGATTGATTTAAGAAGGTTGGAGTTTTTACTGCAAATAAACGCAGAAAACACTGATTACCAGTTATTCAGTTTGAACTTGTAGGATTATAAGATCACAGAATAATTCAGGATGGAAGGGACCTTGGGAGGCTCAGAGCAGGGTCTACGACGAGGTCAGTCTGGGTTGCTCAGGGCTTTTTCCAGTTGGGTCTTGGAAACCTCTAAGGATGGGCCTGCACAACCTCTCCTCTAAGTACATGCAAGTTGAACCCCTTTTGTTTCAACTTGTGCCTCTTGTCTCTCATCCTCTTGCCAAGCACTGCAGTAAGCAATCCACCTTCTCGCTGCTCTCCTGAGGCACAGGCTGGCTGCTGCTGGGTCGCCCAAAGCTGCCCCTTACCCAGGCTGAACAGGCCCAGCTCTCTTCTCCCCTCCTCATGGGGCAAGTACTCCAGGGATGATACCTACCCTGGAGCTCCTGGCCTGCAGCCTGCTGGTGGCCCTGGCTGCTGCCAGGGCACACTGTTGGCTCCTGCGGTTTCCCTGCCCGGACTCCC
>NW_009197223.1:26698-44201 GCF_000690835.1 Fulmarus glacialis
TGCAGAGCTGCTCCCCAACCACAGGCTTTGTACTTTTACTTACACCATCTATGCAAAACCAGAGAAACTCAGATATGAAGCTTCAAACTTCAGCTACCTCATATAATCAGGTCAGGAATACAATCCTTTTGGTTCTGTAGAGCTTCAAGCACCTCAGATTTTCATATGCTTGTATTTTTGTATTGTCACCCATGACTCATTTCTGCATTTTTTTCTGTTTTAACTCCCACCTCCTTTCCTCTCTGAGGCAAGGGTCTGTAAACTGGCTTAGCCTTGTTCACAAAGGCAAGCGAACTTCAAGTTTCACATTTGATTTAGTCCAAGTTTCTTGTCCCTACTATTTATTTTAACAACTCTCAGGTACTGTTACATGATGTACCCATACAGTTCTTCAGTGATTGTTGTGGTTTAACCCAGCAGGCAGCCAAACACCATGCAGCCGCTCTTTCACTCCCTACCCCACAGTGGGACGAGGAGAGAATTGGAAGGGTAAGAGTGAGAAAACTCGTGAGTTGAGATAAAGACAGTTTGATAGAACAGAAAAGGAAGGGGGGTGGGGGTGGAAGAAAAATAATGATAATAATAGAATATACAAAATGAGTGATGCACAATGCAATTGCTCACCACCCGTGCTAACCGATAACCAAGTAGCAATTGCTACTTCCTGTCCACGCCTCCTTCATATACTGAGCATGACGTCATATAGTATGGAATATCCTGTTGGCCAGCTAGGCCAGCTGTCCCGACTATGCTCCCTCCCAGCCTCTTGTGCACTTGGCAGAGCATGGAAGCTGAATGTCCTTGACCAGTAGGGTACTTAGCAACAACTGAAAACATCAGTGTGTTATCAACATTCTTCTCATACGAAATCCAAAACACAGAAGTAGGAAGAAATTTAACTTTATCCCAGCTGAAACCAGGACAGTGATAAATATTCTTATGACAATACCCAGGAGAAAACTGAGGCAAAAATCAGAAGCAGCATCACCGAGTGTAACCAGTGTGACAAGAATGGACAGCCAGGGGACTAAGTCCTGTGAATGTGGGCGAAAGCTGTGCGAGGAAACTCAGCCACCTGTCCTGTGTGGTCCTTGGCTCAGGGCTGGCTGGAGTTGTAGGCACTCACTCAGCCTGCCTGGGAGCTGGCATAGGGCAGGGTCCATTGCCCATGGATGGCTTGAATGCGCTGCTTTGCTTTGGAGGGTAGGAATTTTGAGTAGGACGGATGAGGTCAACATGTCACTTTGTCTCAGGGCTAGAGAAAGGGCCGGGAGTTATTCAGGTTGCTAAAATGATCTGATCTGAGCCCATACTCAGGCTGAGACTTTCATTTCACTTTTATTAAAGACACATCAAGTTACAAGTGGTGACGTTATTCTTTACCTGTCAGGGGCACTCAGTGGATGCATCCATCTAATCCTGGCTGTGGAGTCAGGGATCCTGTTATCCTCCTTCCTTTTCATAATCTTCCTCTACGCGATGAGGCTTTGTAAGGCAAATCCAAGGCATATTGTGGGCAAGCGTGAGGCTTGAAATGACTCCTGGGGGTTTACAGAGTTCCTGCTCCCACTTAGCCTGCAGCTTGGGGTCCTTCAACATGGAGAGGGAAAAGCTCAGTGCCTCGGTTCAATCCCTACCGCTCACAGTTCACTCACGGATGTGACATTCCACTAATACTTCTATCTATTTTAATCCCTCTTCTTACAGAAGAAAAAACTAAGCCACAGAAGGACAACTTTGTCTATGGTAAGGGGGGAAGTCTACAAAACCGCACGGAATTCCGAGCTGAATGCAGCTACGCTGAAGAGAGAGAGGAGATTTGTTTTGGTTTGGGTTTTTTTCCTTCTTCTTCTTTTTAATGTTTACCCATAGCAGCAAGGACATCTTCTGAAACATGGTTGAAACCTGACAGACAAAAACAATACTTGCTGCATAATAGCAGCAAGATTGCCTTTGTAAAATACATGTAATAAACCTGAGATCTACTACTGTTTGAAAATGAGCAGGTCAAAGAATTTGACCTAATGCTGACAAATTCTGCTTAAAGTGTCTGTAGTTCAAAAGACTTCAAGCCAGACAGTTTAACTATCGGTTTTCTGCATGTGTGGATATCTGTATTTTCCGTGCATACACAGAAAAATATATGTGTCTGGGCACATAGAAATAGATATACGTATACCCACCCGTGCATGCACAAACACATTAGAATCAGAAACAAACAATGGCATAGGCCTTTCTTTTCAGGAAAAAGGTAAAGGCTTTTATAAAAACATTCTCTTTCAAAGCAACAAATTTTATTTCTTTGCATATGTGAGGGACAAATGCAAGACAAGAATTCTTTTGAAAAATTCATATTAATTTTTTTGTTTTACTATGGAAAATTTACCAAAGAGATCCCATTTAAAATCACATAATTCATCTGCCCACAATTGCAGGAGACTGGTGTCAGGACAATTTTCTTCAGCTGATAACCCTTTCACCTTTAAATTCTTTTTTTACTTCAGGCTGTCATGTCTTCTGGAAGTGAATGCGTTTAACCTGCTAATACAAGATCAATTTTAAATCCCCTGAGAAAAAAAAGAAACAACCCACACTTTGCTGTATGCTGCATGTAATTTTCCAGTTAGAAAGGTGCTTATAGGCCATATAACAAAAACTGAAGGCTCCTTAAGAAATGGTAATAATTTATATTCATCTTGAAAAGAAGTATGCATTTTTCTTGCTGTTCAAAACTGAATCCCTCTCAAGTCTCTTAGCCAACAGTTACAAATCTTATTAGTTATTATAACAGCCAAAGGAAAGTCTGGTCTCCTGATCAAAATCCCACAGCCCTTTGATATGAATTTATCAACACTACGTACCAGGATCAGGCAAATCAGTTCTCAAATCAGTTATCTTTGTGTGTCAGTATTGGATACGGATGTTCCAAAGATTTTGCATTTGGGACAATTCTTTGAGAGACAATAGCAAAAGCTGGTTTTCGCTTTACACCTAAAATACGTTTACAGGTGTAATTTGTGGAATGTGACCGCTGATACTGAACTCATGTATAAGGTGGTAATTTGGGACCAGACTGCTCAATATTCACTTTCTTTGTGATGCTTTCAGCTTTAAGAAGCCTGTCTTCCACTGCTTATAACATACTTACATTGCTGTGAAATATGCAAGTATATACTCTAGATAATGGTTGTGTTTTCTTCCCCTCACTTTTGCCAAATAAACTAGTGCACACTACAGTCAGTGTGCATTCTTGGAACATAGCTTTTATATTTATGCACCTGTAAAATGAGCTCATCTGGTATTTAATCTGGTTTCATGTTATAAATCAGGAAATAATATATATGGGAAAAACATAAGGTCTGATTGTGCAATTGCTGGCCAGCTAACAGGCATCCAGCATCCACCTGGATGGGAGCATCACTGCAATATAGGAGCATCACTTAAATCTCTGACCCTAGGAATATACACAAATGAGTTCAACATCTATTGGACTTAAAAAAATAACCATATACGTAAGTGTGTCCAGTAATATGAGATGCATCCCCTAGTGCTTTACAGCAGAGGTTCTGAACTTCAATATTTCCATTCCAGCAACCACTTGCCATTTACCAATATAAAAAGGCTGAAATATCCTCCCCTTTTGAGGAAGAGGCCTGCCCTTCTCAGAGCCAAATGCAGAAATACAGTGAACAGCATTTTCTTTCTTCCAGTAAAGAAAAGAGAAAAAAAAACCAAAACAACAAAAAACCTCAGTAGAAACATTTGGTGAAAGTTAAGCTCCTGCAATCAACAGACAAATCCTACCTGATTTTATGTGAGGGGTCAACATCAGATGCACACCCTTCTTTTTAAGAAGCTAAATTCTTTCAAACTTCATCATACAATTTAAAAGAAAAATGGCCTTTGGAAAGTAATGAACTCTTTTCAGAAAAGCATGAATTGGAAAAGGGAAAAAATAAGAGTACAGTGCCAGCAAAGGGAAAACATATTCAACAGAAAAATCAAGCTATTAAATTTGCTTTTACACTGGTTTGTAATTTAATAAGAAATTTGGTATTAGATGCGCACTTTTGCAGATGTGTGAACCCATCATCTATGATCTCCACTGAACACTTTTTCTCCCAGAAAGCTGTGAAATGCATGTGTCCGTGGAAAGAGTAAGCCCCGGAGACTAGGCTAAATCTAGTCTGAAGAAGCGTCCTCAGCCTCATATAACAGAGACCTGTGCATCAGCAGCTTTAATATACTTATCTTTTCCTTTTACATTGAATTGGTCACTAATATGAATATACACAGTTAGATTCAGACAAAACCAGTATTTTTCCTCCAAGTTTTTTGAAGAATCATATCTGTCCAAACTGAAACTCTCTCTTAAGTCAGGAAAATTTGGGTAAATAATTTTGGCTGGTGACACCCGCAAATGTGGCCCCTTGGTAATCCATGGAGAACTGCTAACAATTCACACAGAGCATGGCTACGTTCATATAGCTCTTCTTCCTTGTATCCAGGTGTCTCTACAAGGCTCAATAGCACATTTGTTTTTCTCCTACACTCTATTATTTTTTTCTTGTAGAAGTTAGAAATAAGGCTGCTACAGAATATGGATTTGTATGTGAATTTTCTTCTAAGAGGTTGTCAGAAAAAAATGGGCTGTTGAAAGGAAAGTAAATGAAGAAATGGTGTCAGATGAGGAGCAGTGCTAGGAAAAAAGTCCTAATTTGAAGTGACAGTGTGGACAACACAGTTGGAAATGAAAGTGGAAGCAGTGCAGACTGGTACTGTAGAGTGAGAATATAAGGAAATGAAGTGATGTGAGATTTTTGGCAGGGGCAAAGTTGTGAAGGACTGTGAAGCTGAGTTCCTGGAGCCAAATTTTTCACGAATGGCTTTTAATTTCAGGTATCTGAGCTGAAAAAAAAACCCCAAACAATCCAACCCAACTTGGAAGGAGGCCCAGTTATTCAGAAAGCATTAAGAATCAGCCCCTCTTTAAGTTTGGAGATGGTTGTGTAATAACTGAAAAACCTCACATTGTCTTGTCCTCTAAGTATAACTGGATGAATACTGCCTCTTGAAGCAATTTCACTGTTTCTGAATTGGCATTGAAAGATCTGGAAATTTTAGATCACTGAGAAATATTATCATTTGGGCCCTGGAATTTATTGTCTTCAAAACATACTCTTTCACTAGAGAAATAAGAAGACTTTATAAGCCTGAAAAATTGCTTTCTGGTGCACATGTTTGACAGTGAGAGTCTTATCATTAGATAAGAGTTAGAGTAGCTACCATCCCACATTCTCCAAACATAGCCAGATGGTTTGAGGACTAAGTAGTGAAAAAGCTCAGTCTTCAATCAAACAAAGCAGTTTGCATCTTTATTGTACCATTTGTTTAGTAGGCTGACATGGGATGACTAGCATCCTTAAATATCAGTATTTAGGCAGCTGCTTAATTAAATTCTCAAGGCTGCATTTTGATGGGGGTAATTCATTTCAAATGAACAACAAAACATAAGCCTTTTCTTGCCCTCCTTTTCTCTTAGCAGATAATACTCTGTTATCAGTTGCTTCTGGCTGGCCACAAATAACAGTGACAGCTTGAAATGAGTCACTGATCTCTACAACGCCCCCCCCTGCACCCCATCCCCTACAAATCTGTCTCAAAATCTGATGGAAATTAATGTAGGTGTTTTATAATAGCTTCAAAAGAAAAAAAAAAAAAAATCATTTCTGGGTCCTTTGTATGACCCTTAAGTGTCAGAATCTGTTCAGGAGAATACCCTTGTTCAGCAGTGGGAAGAGTTTTGCTGAACAGATTTTATCTATTTATTTTTTACATAATAGAACAATTATTATTACTTTACAAAACGCTATTTATTCTAAAAATTTAGAACAATCTAAAACTAACAGTTTGGGTTTCTTTTACCTTAGTGAAATTAATCTTCCTTTGTATATCTAAATAGCCACTCTCGTTTTTCAAGGCTGTCCCAATTAAAATTGTCAATCAGAAAAAAGCCATGTGCTGTCTGTATTGTTTGCTGGCCACAGGTAACACAGCAGCAAGGAGATGCTCTGGCCCAAACCTGAACTGTGGTTCAGTTCAGCAAAGACTTTTTCTCAGAGGTGTTCTTGTGCTCCTCATTCAGATATCCCCTGTTTCTCTAAATGCTCTTTTCCATAGGTGATCTAAAATAAGCACCAATATGTCTATTTTTGCCTCCCAGCCTTACAGTTCTGGAGATACCATTCTGTTCCATTTCCAGTGGGGCAAAGAAATGATAAGGGAGAGGAAATGGATATAAGTTATCAGTTTATTTATTATTCATTATATACATATGTACATCTGTTTAATATCCATGTTTACCAAATGTAAGAGGTACTCTCAAGTCAAATATGGCTCTAGCATAAATAAGGAAGTTTACCAAACTTCAGGGGAGTTGTCATAAGAAATAAATATGTCCTCTTTTTTATCATTTGGGCTACTTAGAGATGGGACTGCCATTAAATTTCATACAGCTTAAAGCACATTGTCAAATAATGGTAATAATCATGGTGATGTTGATGAGGTAGAACTGTTACTCATGAGAGTGATTACAAACCTTTAAAGTTGCTTTACATTTTCTAATAGAAGAACATTCACCAAGATTATTCTTCATTTCCCATTGTGATAGTTCCTGTGGTCATATCCCAGACAAATTTAGCTCCTACCGACTGCAGTGGCTTATACGAGAAGCAACTAATCTTATCTGAATTTCACAAATACCTCAAATGGTAGCTTGTGACTTTGATTACTAGGAGAG
Source organism: Fulmarus glacialis (assembly GCF_000690835.1). Taxonomy (NCBI): domain Eukaryota; kingdom Metazoa; phylum Chordata; class Aves; order Procellariiformes; family Procellariidae; genus Fulmarus; species Fulmarus glacialis. The sequence continues at coordinate 33,498 of NW_009197223.1, forward strand.
TAGACCTAATCAGATTCCTTTCCTTAAAACAGTGGTTCATTCAGATCATTCACTTGGAGAGATCAAAGCTGTTTCTTCTCTCTATCTGCAGGGAAGCTCATTAGGAGGAGGTTGTCAGGGTTATAATCACGCAACAGTTTTACTTCTGGGTTATAACGCTTTTCCTTTCTTATCAGTCTGTGAGGTCCAAAGTGAGAGGAACAAAGTAGGTATCACTGACATACGATACTTTTAATACTTTCAGAAATCAGTATAGTTTACTATCTATTTTAATCGTTTATTCATTCTGAAAGCATTTTGCAAATGTATCTCAACTATACAACCAGTTTGGAGGAGGTTTTATCTGGCTCCTAACCTTTTAAAATCAGCAACTATGTAAACAAGTTACTTTCAAATTTTGACAGTAACTTTTCAACAGTTTGACTACATCATATATTTCATGTACTAGCTGCTTGCAAAAATTGATCTTAAGGACTATATGTCATTTACTAAATGTCCTTATCATCGTTTCTGTGTATATTTTAAAATAGAAAGGCATATTTAAATATGTTCCTATTGTAGACCGCACAGGCAGCCTGTACAGCAGTTGGACTGTATGTCTTAGAGCTAGGAATTATTCAACTTTAATTTTCTTATTGTCACTGAAATATTTGATAATTTCAAAAACATTGCATTTACTAGCAAATGCTAGATCCTGATTCCAGTGTCATTTTCTGTCTCCCACAGCATTAAATGCTCAGGGTGTTTGACTATGAAGTTTTGATTAGGGAACCACATTTAATGATAATACATTAGTGATGATACCCAGTGACTACTAGGAATTAATGATTGAACAGGGTACTTGACAGGCAAAACAATATGTATGACTTCAAATCTGCAAATACATTCTTCACTCTATTGTATTCAGAGCCCCAGTAAATGCAGATGTAGTACTCATCCAGGTGGTCAAAAAGTAAGATCAAGACTTAAGTTACAAATAATATAAACCATGGTGGCATGAAATACAAACATATTTTTTAGGCTTTTCTAATGAGCAAGTATGGAAAAGTAACCGCTTTCCTATAACTAGGAATGACCTTTGGCCAAATTTTCCCTCTGAATCCAAAACATCAAAACTTAATAATGTGTCTTTTATCTGTAAAAGTGCATTAAAAAAAAAATATTAGGATCTGCCTACATTGAGTAATTGATTGCAAAATGATGGGACTGGAACAGTCACTGAATGAACTACTCATGGGGCTGAAAGCCGAATGATCACATCTGTATGTGCAAGCCAAACAAACGGAAAGCAATGTCATCCCAACACAGTTACACAACTTCCAAGAACAGAGCCAGCGAGCCAGTGCCTACACCACACTGTGCTATATATCTATAGTCTTCTGGTGTATGGGTCTAAGTCTTCCAGTTCACTTAGACCTAGCTCAATAGTGATGTAGTTTGATGTAGTGTCTTGTACAGCAGTGTCATTACAGGTTCCTCCATGTTCAGGCATTGCATATTGCACTGGGTTTTCCACCTTGCCATTGGGTAAGCTCCACTGTTTCCTCCTTCATCCCTTTCATGAGCAAAATACTGTTACTGCCTCTCATGCCCGCCTCCGGGGTCCTCCTGCCATTTCATCCACTGCCGCTGCCCCTTCAGATTTCCCCTCCCAGGGCTCTGCTGTTGCCTGCCAGCAGCAGCTCTTTCTCACCACATTTCAGCTGCCTGACAGAGAGCAAGTTAGTGGGCTGCAGAGCTCCGTTCTGCATCACAGTTAACTTTTAAGGGTGACATGTCTCACAGGCAACATGTGTTTTCATCTCATGATCTGTTTTCTCCACAGTCAACTCTCTGGAATCTACTCCCAAAGATATCCTCTGGACTAATGCAATTGAAATCATGCTTCAGCTTTAAAAAAAAAAAAAAAAAAAAGCCAAACAAAAAACTCCTCATAGAACAAAACGGGAAAAAAAGACAAAGTAAAGGGAAATTTAGGGACAATATACACTTGAAAGGCACATTGAAAGGTGCCTTACAGCTAAGAAAATTTTGTTTTTAAAGAACAAACCTTTGCCTCTTCTCCAGTCTGAGATCTTTGCTCTCCTCTGTGATTTCAGAGGTTGAAGTTAATAGGCAGTTAATAGTGATCTGAATATCAGAGAAGCTGAACACTGCATAAAACCAGCTGGAATAAGTTAAAGCTGTGGCTGCTCAGAATCACTCAGGTATGTATGTTGTCCATCCTAATACCTTGTTTAGAGTTGAATATGAAATTGCTAAGCTATATTTACTGAGTCCTCTGGTTCCTACACCTAGTTACGCAACTCAAAAGTATTTTGTATCTAATTTAAATAAAATAAATAAGAATTCATTTGAAAATATTCTAGGGACTGGGAGTTTCCTAAACTGAGCAAAGAATAGTGAAGAGGGCTCTTCTTCACCTAGCTGTGCTGAAGAGGAACTGAACAGGTTGTGTTTTCTGTATGCATCTTCTACATCTAATTTACCTGGTTTCTCAGAGGGTCAGAATGATGGAAGAAAATGACCCTGATGCCCTTTCCAAAAACACACTTTCCCAGAGCATAGAGAGGGCAATGATTTTATGCATTTGAAAATACAGGAAAAGATAGCTTTAAACATTTACATACAAATAAATTGAAAAGGCAGCATTTCCTGAAAATTAATCTCAGTTTAAAGATGTGCATGCAAGAACCACCTTAATGTACAAATGACATAAAGAATGAATAGTGCTGTTCTAGCAAATTTCAGATGGTGAAGTTTGTTGTACTGGTCAGTGATGTTTTCTAGGCTGAATTTCCCAGAAGTGCCCAGCACTGAACACGTGTCCATATTCCTGTACAAAGCAATAGAGAATATTTGGCCAACTGGACTGTGTGATTGGCAGAACATTCAGACGTTTCATTTTGGAAAAGAAATGTCACTTCATGGAATGGAACTTCCAGCAGACTATTCCACTGCCACTGCTGAAGGGGAAAGATTCTCTAATTTTTCCTCTATTTAAAAGTAGAATACAATATTATTAAAACACGGGCATGTGAATATAGGCTTCTGATTTCTAAAATATTATCTTGTTGTCAGATGATAGGAAAAAACCTAATTGAATACTTTCTGTAGGTCTGTAGACTTCTCCAGCTTGTTCCAATGACATCATTATGGTATTTACAATAATTAATTTTACATCAACAGTTGATGGTTAATACTCTAAATACTCTTCTTATCGTTTTACCACCGGTAGATTGAAAAGTACTTTTGCAAAAGCTGCTAAGGAAAATTGCCTTCATTTTATACGAGGCAACTTTGAAGCACTGCGTTTAATTCATTTAGATGGCCACCAATATGAGTCTGAACGCAGCTGTGACATAAAACAAAAGTAGGCTTTTCTACTCGTGTCAATAACATGAAGCATAATAATGTTTCAAAGCAAACACTGTTATTAGGTCGAGATGTGAAAAGGAAGCAGCAATAGGTACCTCTTCCTTCCAGTTTGTACTGGATGTTATAGAAAGTGATAGGAACAGAGAAAGAAAGAGCATGCAGGAACTAAATTTATTTTTCAAAAGAGAGGAACCAGGAATGATAAGTTGTCCAGAGCTAGTGGTCCTTATGGCCCTTTCTCATCTGTGTGAGACTGTTGTCAGGTTGCTTAGAGAATTTGTCTTGCTTGGTGAATACCCTTATAAGCTGTTTCACTAAAGGAACCAGATAGTGGGACAGACAGCAAAATGGAGGAGGGTTTCTCCAAACAGACCAGCAGGCCTGAAATTTTTTGTATAATCACAAGACTAGCTCCAGTTCTAGCCAAAATCCTGCCATTTTCCAGGAAATTGTTAAGAGCTGACAAGATCATTTTTACTAAGTGACAACCTAGGATATTTTAGTTGAAAGTCTATGGTATTTTACATTTTGCAGATTAAGGCAAATCAGAACAGCAACCAAAAAAAGCTTACATCCTGGGAAATGTAAAGACTTAGTTACCCTAGTCCTGGTCTTCCCTTGGTGGGGCACAAGAAGGAGAGGAGAGAAAAACTGGAGGTGTGTGTTTCTTTTCTAGAAAGATTGTGATCCAGCTAGTGAGACGACCACCTTGGATCTCAGCTAGATATTGCTTTCTCTCGACAATTCTTTCCTGAGTGAGGATTTCTCGAGCTACAGTCAGGGAGGAATGTATGAGCTGTTTTAGGGAAAGCTCTTGGACAAGCACCAGCATATCTCCTACTGAAGTCATCCGGGACGGGAGCACAACTGAAAAACTCTTGCAAGAAACCTCTTTTCAGCTTATGTCTGGTGCAAGGATGGAGTGTTCTTGGACTTAAGCAGACAGACATGTTTCTTTAGTTGATTAATAAATCAGTTAAAAATAAAGCCGTATGTTACATCAGAGGGTTTTACTCATCAAAATCCTGACCATTTTAAATACAAACCCAGGATGATCATTTTTAGCTGAACTTTTAATTTCCTTAAGTCTTCCAAATTTTTAAATGAACTTGGATAAATGAGTGATGATTAACCTATGCATCTATTCCCAAACCTATCCTCAGATTAAATTTACCCTCTTCTTCACAGGATGTCTTGGCAATTGCTGTGAGCTCCATTTTCTTCTAACGGCGTAGACATTCAGTAAGATAAGATAAGATGTTCCTCCCATTTCCCCATTAAAATTTCTCATCATTAGCTTTCTGGAATGAGCAAACACAGACCTTAAAGAGACCTTAATGCAGACATACAACTTTTCTGATCTGTTTTAGGTTCTTTACCACTGACCCATCAAAAACCCCTGTGGCTTCGTTAGATGCATACCATCTGTACATGTCCTTCAGGCAACAGCTTCTGGAATGGAAAAAAATATGTTTTTGATTCTCTACAGGTCTCCATTCCAGACCTTTTTGCCCTCAAGATCACCTTCAGAACTGGTTTGGTCTCTTCTACTGACACTGCTTCATTCTCTTCAGATTTTCTCTCTTGTGCCTGTGCAGGAGCTTGTGTTTATGAACCCAGTGAGGTGTTCCAAGGAAGCGTGACTTGACACATTAACACGTCTTGCTGTACATTCGAAGGCATAGAACGACGCACTGTCAGTGGCAAAGGAGAACAGTTCATCACTCAGCATGACACAATGTTCTTCACTTATGGGAAGTGGGAAACACTTCATTCTTCACAAACAGACTAGCTGTGTATGGAAATCTCCTTACTCACCTCCGAAATGATGAAGCTTTTTGAATTGTGATGAAGATATGGAAAGGGAAAGTAAGTTTTTGTCTCCATGTTACTTCTGCTATATCTCATTTTTTATTTCTTTTTATTACACTGAAATACTTGATTCATTTACCTCCCAATGATACAGCTGGTATGAATATTGTTTATAACTTGTTTTCAACATTAAAAGTCTGAAAATATCCCATTAGAGATATCATATGACTAAAAGCTGAATTAAAGGATGACAGGAATCTGGCAGTAACAGAATATATACCATTGTTTTAATTTTAAAGTGTATAGAATTACCTTATTGTTCCAAATATTCACTTGCTTTAACTAGCAAGTTAAAGCAGTTTTAAGCAGCATAACAAATATGTAACATTCCACATACACTCATATTAGAACCTCCTGAGAAATTGTGATCCATATAAATGCATACATATCCTTAACTTTCCTTTCAAAGTTAAAACTGAACTCTGTTCAATTAAAAAAAAAAAAAAGAAAAAAAAGCTAATTTGAAGTGCAATATACTTGGACTTTTTCACAAATTATTTTTTAACTGGAATTTTATAAAGTAGATTACTTATTGAAGGACTGTGGTATAATAATATTTAAGTTTTATGGAGATCAGAAAGATCAAGTCAAAGAAAAGAAATATTATTTTACAAAGGGGGAACAGGTGCAAAAAAAAGAAGTGATTTGCCAGCATCCCTTCCCAAACTAGATGCAAAGCTAGAAATAGAACCCATTTGTTTTTAGCTTGCGGTCCAATATTCTATTTATTAAACCATAGTGCTCATAATAAGAAGAAATAATTAACTCACTGAAGATCTTTCACTTATCTCTTTTTTTTTTTTTCAGTTGAAAAAAGGCTTATGAATAAGATAGGGACAGTACTGGGTTGGGAGACAAAATACCTTCTGTCTACAGATGCATTTACATTCTGAGCTCACTGTGGAAAAAGCTTTTCTTTTGTAACACCAAATGGAGGTGTTTTTATTGTTACTGCAATATCTCTGGAAATGTTGAGCCCATAATGCCTAAGCATTGCTCAACCCCATTCTCACTGTTCTGGTCATAGATAATTAGTTTCTATTCACCAGTATTGGACTGATATCTTGCAAGGGATCATTTTTGTGTCATACACCTGTGTAGCAGCAAGCTTCAACTAAAGAACAAGCTCTGGTGGTAGCATTTTTGGTTTTGCTTGGTTTCTTTAGGCTAAGGGTTTGTGACATGACAGTATGGTACCCATACTGGACACTCAAAGTTTTAGGGTAATATTTCAGCTACTGAGCAACCTCCAGAGATCTATCTCAAAATCAAAAGACTTTGTGTGACCTATGCTGATTTTGCAGTAGTTTAGTGTCACGTCCTCATTCAACCATCCCTCAGAAGACATTTTAACAGAGAGACAAGGTACCTTATCAACATTCTTCATGGATCTTTCTTTAAAGACTGTCTCTTGATCCATGAAATGACCTCAGGGACAGAGCTGGAGCTTGTATGCTGTCTGTATGTGTGAAAGGTGGGAGAAGTATGCAAGCAAAGATTTTGGGGCCAAGTATCTGAACTCGCTACCTGCTTTTAACTACCACAGCTGGAGAGACAAAATCATGTACTCTTTTCTCACTTCTTTTATGGATCCGTCATCTATTGTTCTTGAAAACACATAAAGAATTTTGTATTATGATGTAATTTATGTAACTTGTCCAAAACAATATTAGATTTATTCCATTTGCTATATGAAAGATATCGTTAGAATGCAGCCCATTTGGCAAAACTTGTCTCATAGTTCCAGGCAAGGATTCAATCACCTGTTGCTAAGATACTTTAAAAATATTGTCTGTTTTTAAATGTTCCTTTTTAATTGAATAAACTGTTAGTTTGAAATATTGCTGCCGAGGTTAAAAAGGTTTAGAAAATCATATAACGTTTTTTACTGGAAAGCAAATTTTAGAATGGCTTAAATGCAACAGCTGCCGCTTTTATTTATTCTATTCTTTAGTTAGACATTAAACGTTGTATTGAAATGATGACTGCTTGAATATTTGGGAGCTGAATTATTAGAACATTGTCACAGACCAACTTAAAATTTTTATTACCAATACATTTGATCTGCACTATCCATGTCAGCTCTATAACAATAATTTCCAGGAAATAAAACTGCTTTTAAGGGTTCTGAAAATGCACAGAAATGTTAGACTGACACAAGTATGTTACCTCCATGTAATGGGGCTGAAAGCATAGAGGTGTATAATTCTTGTCACTGTACATTTAGAATTATGTAACATAGTAAGCAAAGACACTATTTTTTTTTTTTATTCTAACTAATATATCCCTCTTTTGTCAGAGGGATATTCCCAGGAACTGGAATTACACTGACCTAATATTTGGTTGCTAAAGTATGAATCTGTTTTATGTGAAATTCAGAGAACACAGACAGTAGAGTTCACTTACTGACTGGATTAATTTTTATCTCATTGCAGTAGAATTTACAGACAAAAGGAGTGTTCTGCTTGCCTAATAAAATTGCACTTAGTATATTAACACTTCTCAGCCCTGACACTCACAGGTAAATACTGAACAGGATTTTGGAGTCTGAAGAGAATTAAAGATCTGTCCTTTGAATTTATCTTTTGTAGTCTGTAAAGAGGAGGGAGTGTTTTATACCACCATTCTGACTGCTCAGCTGGAGAACTGAGTGATACCCAACAATTTAAGTATCTAATTTTTATATTTCACTGAAGAGTTTTGCAACAGAAAGTTTTGATGCAAGCAGGAGACGATAAATCCATGCTTTTGGATAGGGGAAAAGAGCGCAAATTATATTCCCAATACTTGACACGTCTGAGACAAAAAAAAATATATTGCATAGATCTGGACTAGTTGTTGCTATTGAGATTTGATTTAACCCTCTGTAAAGTGTAAAATTTGGATCTGAATCTATGCTAAGCTATGCCTCAAAGCTAATGTTTTGAAAAAATAATTTCAAACAAAAAAGAGTAGATGCAATGCTTTTGATTTTTTTTGTTCTTCTTTTATCTGGTATTTAAAGTAAGTCTGGTAAAGAAAAGGAACAAACCAAACATTCTAAGTGCTGATTTCCCCCCCCCCCTCCCAAGAAGGCTTCCCCTTTGACTTTTTATTAGCCTCATGAATAATGGGCTCATTTAGCCTGGAAGATACTGCTGGTAGGTCATGAAGTCTATCTGCCTGCATCACAGTAGGATTGATTGCTTTACTCCTGAGCCATTCCCAAATAGATGGGTGGCCCAGTCTTGAATAGTCAAGTGATGGTGATTCCATGACCCCTGTTGGCAGTGTGCACCACTTCCCTCAGAGTTTATCTAGTTTTTCCTAACATTTAACCTAGGTTTTCTCAACTGGATTTCAATTCCATCACATTGTGTTCTCTCTTTGAGGATGAATGTGAGCCATTGGTCATCTGCTTTTATCAAACATCTCTGCACAAAATACTTCATTATGAACTTCGGAATTCAGGTCAGGGTGGCTAAAAAGTTTACTAAGGTCTGCAAGACTTATAGACATTGACAGTGCATATGATTGTAGATGTGCTTAGTTTTACTATCAAAATTTTAAAAGAGATATTTCATTCACTGAAAACCTACAGTTTACAAATTATTGAATTACCCAAAGGATGGTTTAAGAATTGAAGTTTGTTACAGGTGCTAAATTCTGAAATTTTGCAAGCACATGAAAAATGGGTAGTGCAGAAAATTTTAGCAAAACAATAGAAAGACTTTCTTAGTAAAAGACAAATAATACAGGTACTTAAAAATCTGAGTAGCCTCTTCTGAAAACCTCATATGGACAAAATGATCTACACAGTGAGTCTGTTCCCTAACAATCATCTGTCTGAGGTGTCCAGAGAAAAGTTATTGTGACTAAATCTTAATGTCTTTGTCTGAGCTGCTTGCCTACACTTCCTTTACAATGAATGAAGAACATAGTCTCTTCTCCACTGTGATTCATGTCATCTTAACGTAGCTTTCTAATATGGATCACATGAATCATGCCTCAAAAGTGCTTATTTTCTTTCCTTCGCTGTTAAGCAGTCTGGAGCAATCATCTTATCTGTGGACAGCTGCAGCTGTAGACAACTTGGGTTAGATGAGATGAATTTCTTCTTGCTGTCACCTTAACTAGCAAGTACCTGCAAATGCTATTTTTTTTCTTTTTCAGGTTAAGGCATGTCTAATACACAATCTGAGAAGCTAATTTCTTTGTCCCATCATCGTGCAGAAGTGTGTTTCAGACTTTAGCTGGAAGTTGTCATAAAACCTAATGCTTCCACTCATTGAGAAATTTACTACATTTTAAACTGAAATCTCTCTTTTTCTGTCCTTAAGTGAAGACTGTAAATTTGCTCTTATCAGCGAAGGAGATGAGACCACTCAAACAGCTAGGAAGTTATTTCCAAGCACTGTCCCTAATCCATGAAGCAGTTAAGTTTCTCTTGATTCCTGGGGATGAGGAGGCTTTAAACATATTAGTTAAGTTTATTCAGAGGGGTTGGCTCTGACAAATTTGTGGAATGGAGGCTGTACAGGCTGTAGATGGATATAAATGTGTTCTCCACCTGCACACATGCACAGCAGCATTGTCCAACTCTGATGTATTTCAAATTGATTGAAACTATAAATAGTGCTGCTGGCAAAACTGCAAACAGTAACTTCTGGACGAAACTTCAGCCTTTGCACAGTAAAGTCAGTCAGATCAGTGAATAGTACAGTTTGTTGGGTTTAAGGTATGTCGTTGAGTCCTCTACTTCTCATAACACTGTCAGACTTACTTCTGTTTAATCTCATGCAGTAACAAGCTAACAGAGTTTAAATAAAAAATTCCCAGTATTAAAACCAAAAGTGATTATCCTGCAGTCCCCAAAGTTGCGACTATTGCCAACAGTTAACCATTGATGTCTGGGAGTGACCTGGAGATCAAAAGAGATGCCTTTCGCTAACAAGGTTGGTTTGTGCATGGGTCAGAGCTGTGACAACACTTTCTACCTCTGGCAGATGAGGGGATGTGACACTGGCAAAGCTTTAAGATTGAAAAGAAGGAGAAAGGAAGAAGATGTGACACTGGCAAAGTTTTAAGATTGAAAAGAAGGAGAAAGGAAGACAACAATATTTTTTGCTGTGCAGCTTTTGCCACGTGCCTAAAATCAACTCTGTAGGACTTGTCTGCGTTACAGTTATAAGAAAATCATAGCAACTAGTCCTCACAAGATAGGTCCCTGAGTTTTACAGCTACAGATTAAATTTTCATCCCAAATATGATTTTTCAATTAGAAAAACATGACTAAGGCTCATGTTTTCCAACCAGCTGTCCCAAAATTTCTAATCTTACATCAGCCACTGCCCTGCTGTGTGACTGCAGGCAATTTCTCAACTCATTTATTTTCATTTATGATTATTTGTATTGCTGTATATCTAGGAGCCAGAGCCCCTTGTGCCAGGTGCTGTAAAAGAGAACAGAGGACAA
>NW_009197223.1:44232-56884 GCF_000690835.1 Fulmarus glacialis
CACAGACTGACAGCTGAGGACAATAAGAAATGAGTGACATTGTATCTCTGAGCATCATAAGCAGTGGCCTTAACATGCCAGTAGCACGTCAGTATTTTCTGTATCCATCATACTAAAAAAGTGTCTTAAAGAGGGGACAAAAAAACCTAGTAATTTGATGCCTACAGGGATCTCCTTCAAAAAGTGAGAGGCAAGACGTGAAAGAACAAAGGTGCTTAGGGAGCCCACAGGAGGAGGACATGTGCAGACCAGCTGGGAACTGCCTTGCTGATGAAGGTCCATCCATGGATGTCCTGTGATATGAGGGAGGAAGAGGAAGACTGCCACAAGACTGCAGCATGGATAGGGTGGTGGCCTATAGGAACAAGCCGTTTGGCAGGACTGCATTTCTCAAGGCCATGGAAGAAGGACACAGCAGTATTCAACACACAACCATGTAGTGAGAGCTTCCTTGAGTAGTAGCCATGGGGGTTGGTGAGAAAAGTCGTATTTTAAAAAAGGTTATAGTGAAAGAAGACATTTGATATAGAGCCTGGATAGGAATACCCACAGAGCTATGGCTCAGTGATTGCATGTAAATTGTGAACCTAAATGACAGGAATGATGGCAGTGTGGTGACACTTCTATTCTTTGATTTGTCAGTATTCTAATCTCTTTAGGGAAGGCTCTGCATTTTCTATAACATTCAGCAACGTGGCAAATAGCTAATAGAAAATACAGTATGTAAATAGGTCCCTCAGCTCTGTTTAAATTCATTTTATGGATCTAGGTGTTGAAAAGCTCAATTTGAAGACTTAATTAAGAAAATAACAAACAAGGAAAAGGACCAAATAAATCCATGACACCTGCATATGCTATGAATTCATTTTCCTTGGCAAAATGCAAAAATACTCATCTTCACATTTAAACTAACACAACTGTTAAGCTGACCACCAGATTTCATGTGATTAAATTTTATCACTGCCACGTCCATAGTCCTCCAGGATTTAATTCAAAATGTGAATCTTTCCTAAATCACAGCACTTAAACTTCTAATCTTGTTTGTTTGTTTTGATTAAACAAAGATGTTCTGCTTTTTTTGTAGAAGTGATGTCACCTAATTGACTACATGTTGGTTTAGCCTCTAAAGCCATAAAATGTGATTCTATTCTTCGTAGCTTTTAAGCTTGATTAAAGCAAGCTCCTCAAGTCGTTCTCTAATAGCAGGCTCCCCAGAAATGGAGAGAGATTCTCAAGTGGTTTAATGTTTAGAAAATGAAGAAACATCTCCACCCCTCATGTAACCACAGGAAACAAAGTATTAAAGTTGGGGAGGGGGAAGGAAGAAGGAAAAAGAGAAGTTCGTTCTCTGTCTTCCCCCCAAAATGTGAACCACAAAGGATTGTTTTCCTTTCATGTGAAGAGATTTTCAGCGTTTCATTTCCTTAGTTTTCTATATGGTACGAGCAAAACTCTTAAATCACTAGTTAGCGGTTTCGATCTAAATCTCATCATCTAATTATTTTTACAACGCATTCTTGGAAGGGTAGGAATGGTTCTGCCAGGAGATGTTTCACAATAATTAGAAGCCCCAATGGGTCTCTTAAGAATGTTTAAAGGGTTCCATATGCAGGCTGCTACAGGGAACCATGCTGTACACAACTCTTCGTTTGAAGCAATAAGTCTTGACAGCCCTTGTTGTATTTTATTATAGCAAACAAAATCCATGCCAACCAATCGGGTTCCTGGATGTCTTGCCATTCTTTACTGGGAAAAATAACAGCGGAGATCGGTTAGCTACAAAGACACTGTCATATTCATGCAAATATGGGCTGCTTGAAAGGCGTTTCTCTCAAAGACAGTTTTTGTGGCACAGAGACAGCATTAAAAGGTGATTTTTGGCAAATAAAAAGTGCCTTGAAACCAGTGCATGAAGTTTTTTCATACAATGAACATGCAGAATGGGCTTTTGAAGTTAAAATGTATACACTGAAATATGACTTGCTAACACGTAAATGGCCAATTTGAGAAGCTTAACCCTCCTCCTATTGTGTGTGTTAGCCAATGAATAACTGCTGTACACTTTTTAGCTGAGTATATCTTGCTTGCACAGTCTTTTTGCGTATAGTAAGAGATGCCTGAAGAAAGTGGCCCAGAGAAGGAGAGTTGCACCATATACTTTATGAATTTCTTTGTACGTGATACATACATGTTAAACAATGCATAGCTACTTGACTAACAACAAGGGAGACAGAAAGCTAGGGCTCTTCCACAGTGAAGGACTAATAAGACAGTGTTCATAAACAACACAGAAGCAATAATAGGTAATGGAAGCAGAGAAGGAAATAGAAAACTCTCCATTCGAACAATCATTATTACTACGAGGACGTGGCAAGAGAACACAACTTTCCAAGGGCATCCTCTTCCTTCTGAGTCTCACATATTGGTCTGACTTCTCAACTAGCTGTTGGTGAAACTTAGAGTCTTGGTCCCTGAGGGTAACAGAGCATTTTTCTAGATAACTAGCAATGTATGTTTTCAGAAATGTGATTTGCCTGCATAAGTGAAATATTTGTGGCCATATTAGGCATGCTCAAATGTATGCACGCAATTGCATATGCCTACACTTTCAAATCTAGTCCATAATGTCTTGGTGTTAGGATACAGACACGTCTCCCATGTCAACTGTAAAGTCATTGGCTTCATCTCTGCTTTTATTTTAAGTGAATGCTTTGGCAAGGACTCCGTTTGAGACATCATAGTATTGTACAGATATCTGTACATAATTTTATACTGAGAACTTCATGTGGGGTCACCCAGTATTTAAATATCAGAAGAAGTGAATTACTTTGCTAACATACTTCATTTAGAAGGTTAATTTTAAATATATATGTGTTTTCAAGATATTTATAAGTTTCTTTTGAGAACGTGTTTTGCAGTTTTATAGCCATCATTTTAAACTTAATTAAGTTGTTCTGATAATTTCAGACAAAATTTAGAATTTGTATGAGTTGTTTGATTCACTCTTTCTCTTACAGTTTTTAAATGAGCGACTTGGATATCTGGTCTCTTTGTGATGTAAGAAGAATATCTCTACTGACGATTCAATAAGAGTTGTCATTGCCGTTCCCGCACAACATATAGGACAGATAAATATAAATCTGAAAGAGACCATATTGATCTTTGTGTTCAACCCCCTACATGTGCAAGGCATCATGCAGCAGGTATAGTAGCTCTGATTTCTCTATGTACACTTTTCATAGATGGAACCTTAAGTGTTAACTGAAAACTCTTTTTTTGCTACTTTTGCGTCTTGTGTTTTTGTGTTTTTCATAGTTCAAGGAGAGAAATAAGCTTACTCAAAAGGAAAAAATTTCAAACTCTCATTGATTGAAACTCCCCCTGGAAATGTCCATCTCACTCCAGTGCGTGTAGGAGAAATCTAGAGCAAATAGCCCTCAATGGTAGATAGCTCATGAAGGTGTCTAAGATTAGCTTGAAGAATGTAATTCTAAGTTTATGAATCTCTAAGGAGCATAGATGACATTCCACCTGCCCTTTCTACTGTCCATTGCAAGCTGCAAAATATTCCCTAGCTTATTACAAACCACTGAGGTACCAGGTGCAAAAGACAGTACTAAGCAACTCCAAAAGATCAAAGAAACCAAAGGCTGTTGTCAAGAGTAATAGCGTGAAATTTCAGAGAATATGCCCAAATGATCCTGAAGAATGAACAGTGTCCTGTGCCACAGAAGACTGCAGGCAGTCCTCACTGACCTTGGCTTGTGTGACTTGGGAGAAGGTTCCTTTCTGACTCCAAAACTGGCAACTGCAAAGCCAAGCTGCACTAGTCAGACACGTCACAGATTTTGCAGTACCTCTGGATACATCAGCACATTCTTTCCAATGTTGCAGATCCATTTTAAGTCTATCTCCAAAGAGCTGGTGGAAGGAAAACATTATTCCACTTCCTAATACTGTCAAGTTATGATTCAAGGAGTGAAAAAAAAAAATATTTCTTCCTAGCCTCAGCAGGGATCAGAAGAAACTTCAAAGCATAGGTTTAACATAAAACATAACAGTAGAAAACTGAGCCTCAGCAAGTGGTGACCAAGATTCCTTTAGGGATATAAAAAAGGAGTACCTTTTTTTTTTTGTAAAAAAAGGATCCTTATTGCATCACTTTTGATTTCTAGTTATAGCATCACACTAGTCAGTTATGCAATCCTTTCTTTATCTGAGGTTTCGGGTTTCATCTTGAAACAATTTAGGTTCCTTACCCCTATCTATGTTCTTTAGAAGGCTGTCCTTGAAAATCATAATATGGATGTTTAGAAATCTTCAAATTTCTACGCAAAGTTCTTTCATAAGCATTTTATGCTCATTTGATCCTATAGCAATATCAGCTTTTAAATTAAACAACAATTATTTGTCTTTCACATTTATGATCCAGATGTCTTTATTAACCCTATCCCAGCCGAAACCAGGACAAACAGTTATATACACTAGTTGTTTTATGAGTCAAAACAAACTATAATTTTTTAAAACTGTTTTCATAAAGTAAACACTTCATTATATTAATCACCTGGTAATGCTTACCTGTCCCTATTACCATTTAAATTATTTTTACATGAGTAATCAGAATCATATTCTTTAAATGTGACCTTACTATTCTGTAGTGATAGTAATTCTTCCCATTCCTGTAACTCTCCCTTATTAATCTCCCCTCTTACCTGGAAAGCAATTTCAGATAAATCTTTTTATTATGTTCAAATCCTTAATTTCCTCAGTGTAGTAATCTTTGTTGACTTGATCCCTTAGTTTCTTAGTTTGTCTCTCAAATATCCAAAACATTACTTTGATTTTGTTTTGTAGTTCTAAAATCAGTTTAATTAGCCCAAGAAAGCTTAATCCAAGAATAGTTTGTATATCCACCTTTTCTATGAAAACCTTGCTCCTTCCATCTTACTCCCATCTTTTCTTTTAGGTTCCTTGGCTCAGGGATCCCTTGGGAGAGGGCAAGTCATCCCAGGTCCAAAGAGTTTCAGCTGGGGCTGGTGCAATCACTCAAGAAATTGTATCACTTGACTTTTATTATTAGTGCGTGTAGTCATTTTTTTCCTTCCCAAACCAAAACACACTTTCTTCCCCTGCCCCCCCCGGCCCCTTGCCATTCTATATTGTCACTTAATTATTTTCAATTTCATTCTATATTTATACCCAGCCTATTCCGAAGTGGTGCTTAGACAGTGTCTCTACTTTGAGAAAGTCTAATTCATAAAAGCCTCCTGGAAGTCAAACATCCTAAAATTCCCTGAGAACTGCCATCCTCAAGCTATTTGTTGACCTTCATTATTTTGCCATATGTTCACTCTTCTTGTCTAATGACTTGGAGGGTCTTGCTCTTTTCACTGTCTTCCACAAGTTTTCATAGTAATTTTTGATCTACGTCATCTAAAGACTAGTCAAGACACTTATTCCAGAATAAACAACTAGCTCCCAACTCCCATTCAGATCCTCTTAAAACTCAGAACTATATCAAATGCTGGAAGCATTTTGTATTCTTTCTCAATCCTCACCCTTGCAGACCTGTCAGGTAATGAATCCCAGCTATGTAGAACAGTTTGCTATTAGCAGTGATCCAACCTCTTGTCATGACTTTTCCATTCTTCCATGTCTCAGGCAAGACTTTACAAGAAATCTAAGTTTTATGGGGAATCCTTTCTGTAATCTTCCACAGCTCCCTACTTTCAATCAGCTTCACGACGGAATGATCAATGGGCTTTGTGCAAACTGTAACTTTGAAGCTGAAACATGAAGCAAAGAACTGTAATTCCTTAAAGTGTACCTCTCTGGAAATAAAAAACATCTCTTGAACTGTAGTAATGTAGAATAATTTAGGTTGGAAAGAACCTTGGGAGTCTGAACCCCTGCTTAAGGAGGGCTAGAGTCCAAATTAGGTCAGGTTGCTTTAAGTATAGGGCCTTGTCTTCTCAAGTTTTGAGTATCTCCAAGGATTGAGATTCCACAGCAACTTTATGAAATCTGTTCTTATGTTTATTTTCCATATTTATGATTTTTTTTCTTTTATATCAAGCCAGAATTTCCATTTTTTGCAACTTAGTGTCCATTGCCTGTTTTCCTTTCAATGTGCACCTGCCAAAAGCGTCTAGATCCATCTCCTCTACATCTGCCTGATATTTGGAGAGAACAGATTCCTCTTTAGCCTTCTTTTCTCCAGGTTAAGCAAACCCTCAGCCTTTCCTCATGCATCATCTGCTGTGGACCTCTACCCATCCTGGAGGTTCTCCGCTGAGCTTTCTCCTGTCTGCCAATGCCTTTTTTGTTTTGAGGACCCAAACTGGACACAATGCTCCAGCTGTAGCCTCATGAATGCTAAATCAAAGGAAAGAATAATTTCCTTTGATCTACTAGCCATGCTCTTGCTGATATAGACCAGTATGTGGTCAGCCTTTATTGCTGGAAGAGTGCAGAGTTCAGTCCTCTACAGCTGAGAAGGTGAAGAGATTTTTCTGTAACAGAGCAGGAGTTTTACAGCACACTGACCACTGCCATGATGTTTTGCACCTGGGAGGTCTCTCAAGCAGCTGATTTGCACAGCTAACGGAGGTGTCACACAGAGATCCTGTGAAGCTGTCATTTGTGGAGTGGATTCTTTTCCCTAAAAGGTAACGTTGATTTGTTTGGTGGCTATTTGAAAAACAGTATTAAAAAAACAGAGCGATGAGAAGTAAAATTCAGACCAAACAGAATGTTTCAAAATGTACAGTGTTGTTCTTGAAAGTTTATTATTATTATTATTATTAATGACCCCAAAGTATTTTAAAATTAAGCATAATTTTGAATTGAAATATTGAATATTTTATTTTAGAAAACATCAAAATAAAAGGTCAATTTTTGTTGTTTGGTTGTTTTTTTCTGTACTGAAAGTGTGGCCAAAATTGATGCTGGTATGCATAATATTCAGATCTTCCTGTTCTGGGTGAAAAAAAACCTTAAAGTTGAGATCTTTCAGTCATTCCAGTATAGGTTTTCTTCTTAATCTTTCTTCTAGTTGTTAATTTGTTCAGTAGAAAAAACACAACTTTTGGAAAATCAGCATTTCATTGACACTCCTCAAAGCAGCTGGAAGAGCAAATAGGAGGAAAGATGACTTTTATTTTTCCACACAGAAAAAAAATTGTTTTATGGTGGGATAGGATTTGCAGTCTTGACCAAGCTCAGTTTCAATCAAAGTTGATAATTCTCCCATTGGTGTAAAAAATGGTCAATGCTAATTTTTTTTGTTTAATCCCAGCATACACGCTAACATGTATGTAACACTAACAGGCAATGCCAGCAGTGGATGTGTTGAAATGGTCTTCTGCAGCCAAACAAAAGCTATTTCTACTGACACCTGAGCAGATGTGAGTGAGCTCTGCCTGTTTGCTGTGTTGATGGGGAATGGCATGGCTATGATAATGCAGCACATACCTGGGCTCCTACAGCCTTCCAAGTCATCTGGTTCTGTGGTTGACTATACCTGGGTGGGACATGGCTTTGTGGCAGAGGTTGCTTGAGTTTTTCAGGGCAAAGTCAACAGACCCATTGCCCCATTATTCTGGAAATCAGGCTGGAAACTGTAATTGCTTTCTTCCCCTCTGCTTGGTTCAGTACAGAGCTCTCAAAGACCAGTTTAGGACTTCTGTGATCTCTTACTTGGAAAGATATAGCCTGTAGTATGATAAATCTTTGTGTACTGGGTTCAAGGTCTTATTTAATCCCTCATAGAGCACTTCTGTGTTGATTGATCGTTCATATTCACATCAAAAAACCCACAAATAAAAGACCCCAGGTCTTGCCATATAGAACATAAGTAATACTTTTGATTGAATTGCTAGCAACTGGTAGGAGGAAGAAACAAGACTTTATTTTCTTTAATTCTTTCATAAACGGTTTTGTTACCCAAGAATACAATTCCTGCTCTTCATGTGGAGATTTCTCATTGCAGTATTCAGCAACTGTCTTCAACTCCTCTGTGGAAAAATTAATCTCGTTTTTAGGGGCAGCAGAGAAAGAACAATATATTAAAGGTAAAGAGAATATATGAGAATCTCATACAATAGTGAAAACATCTAAAAGTAGGGACTGAGAGGTCCGTTTCCATGACTTTTGTCTGGGAGCTAATGTAAGAAATATATGGGTTGGTGGATGAACGGACCTAAACAGAGTAGTCAAGGTCTTATTATCCATCACACTAGTGTAAAAACACAATAGCTTCATTGCAACACAGATTACTTGCTGATTTAATCATAATTAACTCTGCAACCTTGACATCAAATGGAATCTTGTTTTCAACGGTGTGTAATCTTTCCAGTAAAGATACTGAAAGAAATATGCTGCTTGATGTAAATAAAACAGCAGAATTTGGCCCTAGCTGAAAGAATATACTCCAGACTGCTGTAACTGGAGATAGTCTGAGTTGCTTAAAAATCCCAACATAGTGACAGCAAGTTCTAGATAACTATTTAATTCATTACCACCTCAATAGCAATTTGTGGCCTAAAACTGCAGTCACCAGCTACTGTCATATACCTACACATACTGTGGCTGATATTTTCAGCTTTCAGTAAATGTAAAAGCATCATTTGATGAAGATTACCTGTATTTATTTAACACAATACAGATCTCCATGATTAGTAAAATGACACTTGAAGCAGCTTTTGTAACCAAGTACTTGGCTTCCTGCCCAAACTATTGGGTAACTATTTGCAGATTAGAAGAGGGGACTGAAGACAAATGGTGTCTTGAAAGTAAAAACGTGACCTTTCCCAAACAACACGATGCTAAAATGCTAAGCGGGAGATAGCCCTGCAGTGTAACTTAAAAGAAAACCACAAGTTGTGTTTGCTTTTCAGCATCCACAAGCTATTATTCTGTAATAACAGAGGGAAAAGTTTTCTCCAGGCAACCCTTCCAGTGGTTGCAAACTGGAAATAACTTCCAACCACTAAATGATGTTTAATTTCACCCCCCCCCCCCCCTTTTTTTTTTTTTCTTTTTTTCTACTTCGTGCATATCCATGTTTGCACAGCAGAGCAAATGCACTTCTGAGGACATGTCACTCTGAACGCAATGCAAGCTACCCTGATGAACAGAAATATGCCATGAGTTGCACACAGACTCCAAGAGAAGCAATCTCTAACAGCAGCTCCTGTTAGACCAGAGGGAGTCAGAGCCTTCACATGATTTTCTGGTATTTGCCATGTTACCATGGGCAAGTCACTTGTAACATCTCTGTACCCAGGTGCTTTAAAATGTAATTCAGCAAGGACGGTGAAAGATGGTGCACTGATTAGGCATTGAGTTAGGTTTTATTTTCTACTTTCCTCCAGTATTGGAACTTATTGCTGCAAGAGGTCATTTCAATGTCAATGTTCATATTTGTATTTTATGAATGCAATATCAAGTATTTTTTCCTTGATACGAATGTTTCTCAGGAATTGGCTATTTTGGGTGTTTGTTACTTACTCTTTCTTTCAGCTATATTATGGAAAAGGAAGTAAGTAAGAATAAATCTTAGGAGTTAAAAAGAAATTACCAGATACACTGATGTGTACTGGCAACACAAAATCATCCTTGAATAAAGAGGGACCCATTCTTTCTATTAGTAAGACAGAAGACCTGCTGAATCAAAGGGTTTAAGGGCAAAAGGGACACTGTTATTATCTAGTTTGAACTGCCATACAACATAAGCAATTACATTCCACAAACTGTAGGCTTCTTTTTTAACAGAATGTTTTGGTTTTTACTTAAGTATCCAGTCTTGTTTTGAAGGTATCATGAGCTGGAGAAACACCACTTTTCTTAGATAAAGTATCTCATTTTACCCTTCTTCTTTCTACCCTGTCATTCTGTGTCTGTGTCCCCCATCCCGTTCCCCTCTCCCACTTTTTTTTTATTTATTTCAAGGATTGTATTAGATGCATGACAGGTGAAAATTCATGTTAAGTTGGCTGTCCACTCCAAATCCCACACTATAGTAGCAGCTGCTGTCAGCCTGAGAAGAACCCAGAAAAATAATACCTAATTAGGGTTCAGGCAGATTAACTGTGCTTCTGTCAATAATCTCTGTAGATGGAAGATTTGGGAATAGGTAAGGAAATTACTGCTACTTAGTTCTCAGAGAGGAAGTTTCCTCCATGTCTTGTCCCTGGCACCACAGTTCCTACAAGTGGAATTCCATCCTAGGAAGTACTTTATTTTTCTTTTTTCTGTGCAGAAGCTGAAGCCTCAGTTGAAGTGTATTTCCCATTCCACCCACGTGTTTCTTAGCCACTGATTTTATTCATGTGTGTTAAAATCTTTTCTGTTGTCCCTTGCTGAAGCTGTTTCCATGGCTGTAACTTGGACTATATGTAAAGTAATATCATATTACTTAGTTCATTTTATGCTGCACATTGAAGGTGTAGAACAGTCTAAAATATTTAAGATTATTGGCATCACCCAAGCTAAGATATAACTGCATTTGGAAATAATTTGAAAATACAGCTACAAGTTTATTTATAAACCAGTCCTCTATAGGAAACCTTCAAACAGTTAAATTATTCCTTTTATTAAGGTATTTCTTTGCAAACTGCATTGGTCAGTATGCACAGATGATCCTTACAGGAATAGCAAAGAATGTTACCAACACCTCTTTCAGGTGGGATGTTCTTTTTGTATGTCACCTGCCAAAATAGCAGTGACATTCAATTGAGTTTTAATGGAAATCACATGCCTTTGAGCTATCTTTGAATATGCCAGCTGAAATGTGTGTATTCCCTCCTCTCTTCTTCTGTGTTTTCTTTCTCATGTATGTCTTTTGGGCCACAGCCCCATAATGAACTGCATATACAGAGACCAGTGTGTATGAAGGAGTCTGTTGGCTGCTGTAGAGCTCCATATGGAGGTGGAGGTCCATCCAATAGAGTAATGTTCAAGTTGGAGATGTTGGACAGTAAACCATTGCCAGCAGAGACCATCTTCATTTGTGTCCTGTACAATACCGGGCATGTTATGGGTTGCTTTGTCTTTTTCTCTCATTATACAACCAAATTATATATAGAAACCACATGGGCACAGTGGGGTTCCAAACAAGCTTCTTTACTAAATATAGAGAGCATAGCAGAACAACTTACTTATACATGGTATTGCTCAGAGAAGTTTCTAAAACATTGAATGCCACTGCATAGAAAAGTGCTCACAGACTACTTAGAGAAATGTTACTCTGTCCACTACCATTCCAACAGACTACATCATTGCTTAAAAAAAAAAAGAAAGAAATTGTCAGAAAATAAAAATGAGAATTGCTTCTGACTAAATATAATTAAAAGAAATTGTCACGAAATGGGTAAGTGAAGATTGTTGTAGTCTGAAATCACATAGTTTTTCTATAATGCCAAACCACCAGCTTTAAATAGAACCTGATTTTCATTAATAATTCTGCTTTCCAGTTTTGTATTATTTTTTCAGCAGACCTTATGGATCATATGTAACAATAATATGAGACATGCCACAAAAGGTCCATTTTTAGATGAGATTCCAGGATTTTGCTTAGTTTTATGAGCACTGGATCCAAACTCCAGTGGGACTTGCCAAAATTCTAACCATTCATTAACTCAAGCTATCAACAAACTTGAATAAAACAGCTATTTGTAAAGTTATTTTTATATATATTCATACATACATATGCCAATACACAAGCACACACATGTGTATGCATATGTATACATATATGTTTCTATGACCATGTATACATATGTGTGTGTTTGTGTATGGGCATATATATATATATGAATATATATAATTGCATCCCTGGAGTAAAATGATATAAAAATCAGCAGCATGCATAACACTGTAACAGTGATAAAGGTCTCTTTGAAGTCCCAAGAATGAAAAACACAGTGTCTGTGGAGCATTTAAGTTTCTAAAAATGTAAAGATTCACACTACCGCAACCACAACCTCTGTTTCTAACTATATGGCCCGTTTGAGACATTCAGAGACATAATACAATTTAACTAAGCTAGCTACTTTGAGTTATATTTTGGAGTCCTGATTAATTTCTTCCTAGACTTATGGCCAATTTGAGACAACCTGGAGGCTGTTGACTTTAGGAAATAATAAGCCTCCCTATCCCCTGAACAATAGAATTTTAAGCCAACATCTTTGGAAAGCTGAGTTATGGATAAAACCCAGGCAGTCTAAGTCAGATATACTTTCTTCACGTATCTGAATCAGTCATTCCAAAAGTGTTTAAGTCATCTAAATTTGTCCTAAATAAAGGAAAGCAGGTAAGGGTGAAAGCATGAAGGAATTCCAAGTGTCTAAAGTCAGGCTAAGAAGAACTCCTCCTTTTTGACTTCAGACTCCTCCCTTCATCCATTCACTTTGCAGGAAATTTAGGCATTAACTTGAGGAAAAATGCTTCAGGAGGCATTCATCTGTAAGTTGGTTGCTAAAGTTAGATCAAGTTCCTCCACAAGTTTCACTACCTGAAATCTGAATACCCCTTACATAGCACTAGCACTTGCACACTTGAATTTTCTACCTATCGTAAAAAGACACAGAAGCTGTTTTCGTTGATTTGTACTTTAGTTTCTGACATGTGTCGTGGTTTAACCTGGCAGGCA
>NW_009197224.1:0-86534 GCF_000690835.1 Fulmarus glacialis
CGGACCGGGCTCCGAGGCTTCGGGCAGGGACACAAAACGCGCCAGAGGGAATGGTGATGGGGAGGGATTTACCTGGTGAATTCTGCTTTCAGAAATATTATGAATAAGAGGGTTGGAGCGGGAGGCATTTTTCATTCAAACACATTATTTCTGGATTTCTTTAGTGACTGTGCTTAGAGCAAGGCAAGTGCATGGGAAAACTTCTTTTCCCACTCATCCAGTGCCTGCTTTGGATTTCTGGTTTGAGGCGGGTGAATACCTTCCAAAGTGTGGTTTGTTTTGGTAATCTGGTCTTTTGATTTAATACATAAAAAGAATGCCATCTTAATATTAACTGTAACAGATAAAAACTAGATTGTGAAAGAGAGGGTGTCCCTACTTACTGAATAAGCAAATCCACGTGAAAAGACTAGAACTGCTACCTCTTACACACAATCACAACAGTAATTTGTCCATTGTTGGAATATATCTATTTTGCCCCCTCGCTTTCTACCTTTGGAGAAGAGGGAACCGGGATTGAATTTGTCTTGATTTTAAAACATCTGTAGAAAAATATCAAATAAGCCAGGTTCTCACACAGTTTCTGTTCTTTTAGAATTTTTCTGTTAAGAGCTTAGCATGTTTTAACAAATTGTGCTGAAAGGCATCATTATCTGCTCCCTAATACTAGTCCTTTTTGGTCAAGAAAGAGGATTGTTTGGAAATATGATTACTACCGAGGACGTTTTGGTGGCTATGGTAAAATTCAAGGCTACAGTTCTGCAAGAGCAGAACATTTGTTTGCATAGCTTTATTTATATAAATGATCCCATGCCTAAGCAATTTCAGCATCACCACTGTGCACGTTGCATACATGCCTAAGCCCAGGGGCTCGGTTTCAAAGTCAGGATTTCATACTGGGTTGGATATTTGGCCCACGTAGTTTAAGAAAACAGAGAATCTGGCGATATGCATTTAATAGCAATATAAAAATAAAACCCAATAAAAATAATGAGAATTATATTTCTATTGGGAGAACATTAAAGTCATAATGGTGCAAATGGGCTTTGGATAATTGATAATACTGATGCAGAAAATTATTTTCGGTTCCCCCTCCTTTGCAGTAAAATACAGCTGCATTTAAAGAGGAGGAAAGAGAATTTTGTTGTTGTTGTTGTTCTGTTGGTGAACAATAACACGGCTTTGACTAGCATCACTTAGTAAACCTCAAAGCCACATTGAAAATGAACGTGTGAGTTTGCTGCGTTGGCATCTAGAGCAGCAGCGTGACTGGTTCCACCTCGGGAACCGTGGGATGGTGAAAGTATGTCGCCTCTTGGCTCCAACCTTGCTGATCACTGCAAACCCAAGTAAGGGATAATCATTCTTAATCTGTGGTTTTACTGAACCAGTGTCTTGCTGCTGCTGCTGCAGTTCTGCTGCAGCTGTGGAGCAGGAGATGGCTCCCTCAGCTGATTTGCATTGAGTCTTACTGCAGTTATCTTCCTTTGGCAACACTCGGCCCAGAGCCCCGGGGAAGAGGGAAGTGAGGCTGTCCCATTTCTCTCCTGCCACCACCGTAGGTAATGGGGCTTCATCTGTTTAGCTGGGGCAGCAACTTGTAAAGGCTCTGTGGGAGGGTGGGATATAGGACGCTCTTGTTCTCTGCTTTATTTGACATCACTGATTTTACTCCATCACTTGCTGAGGTTATTAACCTGTCTACATCTAGTCATCATCACAAATTAATGAGGATTTGCCACGTATGGCATCTTCATTTACAAAGCAAAAAAACTTCTCTTTGGGCTCACGGATGGTGAGGTAGATGTCCATGATTTTGGCTTGGTTAGTTACATGAGACCCATGCCGCTACACAGATTCCCTGTCTTCATTATAAAGCACCAAAATGCAAAAAGTAGCAAATTTGACTCATGAAAGAATGATTTGAAGTTTATTTTATGAGAAGAGAATATTTTTGCTCTCTCAGGGTAAGTGTAGGCTGAAGCCGGCAAACGCTTACACAGCCATGGAGTAATGGAAAACAAGAGCAGGTGGCAGAAGTGCCAAAGCAAAATATATCCTATAAACAAAATGATCAAGAAAGAAATTTCATCCAGGCCAGCTGGACTGGCCAGTAGTCAGTCTGTAAGGGACAATGCTCTTCTGTTCAAGAGCTCGCCAGTCTATATTTAATGCGGTGGCTTTTCAAGATGAAGTCTCTAAATATTCTGTTTTCTCCAGCAAAGCAAAGGGAGGCAATAAGTCAGCACAGCTGGAATTTAAAACATAGACTGGACTAAAGAAAAAATTTGTGTTTGTTTCTAGTGCTGGAACAGAAATCTTGTAATTTCTTTTAATACTTATTTAGTCTTTCTGTGCTTTGGTTTCCTCAGCTTGTAAAAGGGATACCATACCTCTATTTAGTTGCCTGGATTGTTGCATGAATGATTGTTGCACTGAAACTAGGATAATGTAATATTTATAAAGTATTTTCAGATCACTGAGTAGTAGACAATTTGGAAACCTCTCCTATTGTACTGAATCTTAACTAAATCTCTAGTTTCTGTCAAAGGATGTCTCTTCATATTTTAAACAAGGAACTGTTTGTGGTTTTATGCTTATGAATCAGTCTGTATTAGGTTGGTTTATAATCGAACAAGTTTAAGAAAAGATTGGAAATATGTTACTGAGGCACAACCACCAACCATAAAATAGGATAACCAATGGTGTCCCTAGAAGTGTCACTGTCATGGAGACTCGTGACATTTCACTGGGGTTTTGTTGTTGATCTTAACAATGTAGATGGATGTAGATTAAATGTCCTATCTTTTTTTTTTTTTTAGCTATAATTGTCTGTTGTGCTAATCATTTCAGCCATGCTTTGATCAACACGGTTCTTAAAAAGAAGAAAGAAGATTGGCCATGCATTATTGCATGCCGACTCACTAGTTTTATGGCCCGTTAATGGGATTTAGTTGGTATTAGTAAAGGCATACCAGTAGATAAACTGAGGTACCTTTGTTTTTAAAATACATATCCTTTGAGATCAAGCTTCTGCTGGGTATGTTACCGATCACACTGCAGTAGGGTTCTTTTTGCCGTGTCCACTGCTATTGCCTCTGTTATTGCTGTAGATGTACCCTTTGTAGATGAAACTGAAAAATATACAGTGCGAAAATAACTGTACGTACGTGGGAACTTTTCATCTTGAAGTGCATATAAGGTAATGGTTCCAACAAAGCAATACGGCGTAAAAAGAAAAGAGCAGGCATCTCACGCAAATATCCTGCCATCCTGTTACCATATCCTATCCACCAGTAACAGAAGGTGAGATCTGGTTTCCCCTTATAGCTTCTGGTCAAGCTGCTTAAGGGTAACTCACTCGGTGCTGCTAGAATTGTTATTAGTAACTACCCACGAAATGTTATATATGATAAATGGAGCAATGACATTCTGAAAGGTGAATCTCAATATCTCACCAGGTCTCTGCTGTGTCCAGTACTGCTGCTGCAGACTCTGGTGTCACATTATGGGCTCACAAGTGATGGCAAGTGTGGGCTGACAGATAAAGCATGGAATTTAACACAAGGAGAAATCTATGCTTGAATCTTATTGCAGCGTGTTATCTGACTCCATTGACTGCAGCATGTGAATGAATTAAAGTGAATGATGAAATTATGTACAGTCGTTTTCATAAGCAGAAGTCAGTTACGAAGTGCTTCCAGATGTATGTTTAATGTATTTCTGTTTTATTATGGTGTCTATTTGATGTACGTGGTACTGACTAAATGGTTAAAAACACTGCGATGTGTACAGAAGTATATTGTACTCAATTTTTTCCAAAAGTGTCAGTGTTGATAACTAAAAACTGAAATATTGCAATCTAATCAACAGTGCTTTTATGGGCCTATGAGCATAGGCTTTTAACATTTGGGTAACTCTACTGTTTGTAGACATAAAAATAAATGGCCCTAAAATTATTTTAGGATTGTAGGTTTAATATAGGGAACTAGATAAAGCTACAAAAATAAATCAGAGTAGAATTATTTCTGGCATCACATCTGCCAGGCCCATCAAGAAACAGATATTTTACATGCCTGCTTCATGGGATTCAGGAAACCAGCACTCTACTCAGCTGGATCGGTCAGGTGGACTCACAAAATTTATCTCCTTGGCTCTCTATTTTCTGATATCTTATTTTATGGCCTACAGCCATACCATTCTGGTTTAAGATCCTATCAGATGTCACAAACCACACTGTATCCAGAACGGCCAATACTTAAACCCTTCAAGTCCAAGCGTAGGAAATATCGTTAGAGAATTGGTGGGTATCACTCTTCTTTCAGAGTTTGTAATGGGCAAATGCTCCATCACGCTGTTGTCAGACACTGTATGTTGTAGGCACTTGGTTATGGTTAAGACGTAAAACTGGCATTTTCGCTCTTAAAGACACGCAACCAGTTTTCTAAAGGAAGAAGGTTGATCTAAAAATCTTAGCTTCATCAGAATTTCAGTGTCAGGTTTTATTTTTTTCCTACCTAAGATTTCTACATTTAATGCAGTGGCATATGGTGCATTTTCTGTGTTCAACACTGTAATATAAGGTCATGCTGAAAGTTACTTGGCTCAATGTCATGGTCCTCTGGAGTCCACAGTAGTGGACTCTGTCTGTGATTGTCAAGGGAGCCAAATTTATCATGTATAGAGAGCCAGATTCTAATAGCAGTGACTGACCACGGTCCAGGCATTACACTCAGCCCACAGCAGTACTCCCACAGATGATAGTGAGCTTTCAAAAAGATCAAGCTCAAAGCATATGGTTTTAAGCAGTGACTAAACTGGTCATTAACATCGCTTGTTCCTGGAGTGTACAATCACTACATTTCTTATTACTCTGTGGGATAATATTGCATATTGTTTGTCTTTTATTTTCTTCTTTAACCATATTTTCTATTTTTCTGGTGCCTTTTTTCTCTTTACTTTTTCCCTTCTACATTTCTCTCAGGAAGCAAATTCTGATTCCTCTTGGGAGAACCAACTTTTCACTTCTTCTTATCTACTAAGATTATTAGCAATTAAGTAGGTAATGTTAACATGTACAGAGTGATAATTGACCCTAATTAGTTGAAAGAGGCTACAGCAAGGGTGAAAAATTCAGTTTCTCACAGGTGGTGGTGTAAGAATTTGGTTTTGCAGGCAAAAAAGCCCAACAAATAACCATTTATAGCAACGTGATGTATAGAAATTTCTCTGCCACATAGGTGAGAACTTAGACGTTTTAAAATAAAAATTCAATTTCTGAAATGGAATATATTAGAGGGGCCTAATTAGGTCCAATGGCATAATGCTTTAGGTTGCTGCTATATATAGATTACGGTGTATTTAAAATATATCTGGTTTAAATTACCTACGTAAACAATAATTTCTGAGCTCAGGAGTGGTCACCATGAAAAGGACAATTGAGCTATTTACTCTGATACAATAACCCTTGTAGTGAATGGTGCCTAATTCTTCAATTTGTAAAAGATCCCAAAGTTTGCAATGCCGCGCGAAGTCATACATAGCAGTACATCTGAGGAGCACACACAGTAGTGTGCACAATGATCCCGTTTCTCACACTGAATAAGCCCCATGATTCTCATCATCTTTTTTTTCTTTCTTTTTTTCTTTTTTTTCCTCAGAGGAGCTCACAAGTTCAGTGTCTGTTAATTTGCTTGGGAAATTTAAGTCATTTTCACCAGACGTTATTCTTAGTACATTAGCTTCCCCTCTACTATACAATTCATCAGATGTATTCAGTTTGCTTGGTTGTTTTTTTTTTTTTTTTTCTGACTTTTGAGGATGGGGAGGAGGGAAAGGGGAGGAGCTGGAGGCAATAATCCCCTCGGGTAACTCACAGCTGGAGATGGGACACCAGAGCAATGGACCGAACCTCTGAGCTGGGAAGGAAAATCTGCTTTCTGAGATCCCGGTTTGGTCCTTAAAACCCCCTTTTAGTCCTTAAAACTGCCCTTGGAAATTAGCATGCTTGATCCATCCAAGTTTTGGAGTACATATTAAGTAATATAGCAGTACCTGGGTGAACTGTCTTGAGATGAATGAGGAGGTCAGCCTGTGAGATTTGTGGCTCTAAACCCTGTGACACCATGTGTTGTAGATCCATCTGTTGAACCTCTCTGCCTTGCCAGAGGCTTTTCTTCTTCACTTGATAGGGCCATATATGAAAATTCAGTCCTCTTGAATTCAGCGGACAACCAGGATGAGCAAAGTGAAACAATACACAGTGCAGTATGAATTTAATATATGTAAGCTGCACTGCATTTTTAATCAGCTATATATTTATTGTAGTGAAGAGTAACAAATTACAGTACCACTAGCACACAAAAGCTTATGGCATTCCATTATTCTTAATTAATAGGTAAGTGCAAACCTTTTTTATTTATATTGGAGGAGATCTTGTTACTAATTTGGTTGCAAATGTATCTGTAAAAAGGGAAAAAATGTATATCTATTTATTTTACTAGTTTAATAATAGAGCACTCATTCTTTCCTTTTAGTTTTTTGATTGTTACTTGGTTTGCAATCAAATATTAGTATGCTGGTTTTGCATATATTTCAAAGACGTCCACTCTTTAATAAGGAAAACAAACCTGTTTGTAACAAGCAAGCAAACAAAAAACTAATAAAAAGCATCTGGACTCTAAAATGAATACTGGAAGCAATAACATAAGCACAAGTTCCTTTTACCTGGAATCTGGTTCACAAATCTATCACAGGAATGATCAGTAGATCATTACGACAAAAGCATAAGTGCAGATAACATACATCATTAATCCATCTGGTGGTCTTCCTTTCCTTCCATGTAGGTAAGTACAGATATAGGTCTCAACAAAACGTACAAGCCATCATTTGGAGCTTCATTGTTAATTCAGGGAAGGTGAAACCAACTGTGTCAAGTAATTTTTATCCTTTAACAGAATTTAACTATTCCATAATTAGCAATTACGGTTTTCACATACTTTTCCGTATTAAGATCACAAAACTCTTGGGGAAAATTTAAACTGAGTCTTAAAAACAGAAATTTATATTTAATATCTTGAATTTTGGTTTAGCTTCCTAAACAGAAAAAGCCATTCCCATGTGGTATCATGGAATTGGAATTCCCCAATTGGAATTGGGGAAGCTGACTTATGAATATTAACCTCTTCACTAGACATTATATGATCTGGAAGATGGTCTTCAAGATGCTATGTAAGAAAGGAAATAAACATGATAGGAATCTCTTAATATTTAATTTTAGTTTTATTTGTTACAGGTAGTTTGACAGATTTTGACAAATACCATGAGAACCTCTTCCTAACGTAGCCATGATGGAGACTTGATGTTCTAACAGAGAATGGCAAGAGATACGGGATCTCCTGAAGGTAAGCAGTGGAATCATTTTAATTCTTCAGAGCAACCAAATAAGAAGTTTTCTTCCGAGGAAACTGCGAGTACACAGTTTTTCTGAATCGCTTCTCTGAATCTTTTTTTAAATGGGTATGCAAGTATGGAGGTGGGTGACTAACTTAGGTTACCAATATATGAAAATTCAGGCCAGAATTTGTGCTTCTTACATGCCTTGGAAATTGCGTGTTAATACCAATGACCACAACTCAGATCTAGATCTTAAAATTCTTATAGTCTAGTGTTTGAATATTTATGCACTGAGCTATAATGATTTTCTATAGGATGCTGTTATTGGTGGCCCATGTTGTAGTAGCTACCTGAAATTGCCCATTTCCTTGTAATGGGAAAAACTGATGTATTTTTTTAAGGCTGTGTTTCTGGGCTGCTTTATTTTGTACAGAAGCTCATTGCTTGAGCGAAAGGATGTACTGCCAGAAATGCTCAGAGAAGGTCATTTGTTTATGGATAAGGGAGTGTGGGGCACTTACTGATTTCAAAAGTAATCCTTAGATATCTTTATCTGGCTCTCCTCCTCCGTGAGGAATAGATGGCTAAAGGATTACAGTCCCATCAGGGTAGAGCACCACTGTTTGGTTAGAAGAGGCCTGTTAAGCCTTGTTTTTCTGTGTGGTGATGGTGACACTTTGCTTAAAGTAACATCACATGCAGCAAACAAGATATGCAGCCCTCTCCCACTGAGCTTTCCAGGACTTACTGCTTGGAGTAAATGTTAAAAAACGCTGCAAAACTTGATCAAGAACTGATAATTGAAAAGATGACACGACCTAATTTGAGAAGGGTTATATCTTCACATGCCCCACGCTTGTGTAGTTCAAAATAGTACACATCTTGTCCCTTTAACTTCAGGTGTATGTGTCTTGTCTGGTTCTTGGAAGTGACTGTGTACAGGCAGAGCATAATTGGCAGCCTGTGACATCCCTGTCTGCAAGTGTCTCTCTAAACGCAGCGTATTTCAGCCTTTATCTAGTGATGGCTGTTACCTGAGAGGAGCCCAGGGCCATCTCAAAGGGCTTGTAGCGGCTAATTGTGCCTGTTAGGACTAGCAATTAGCTGGGGATCTCTCTACTAGGCAGCACCGACACCCACTGGCTTTCAGCTCTTTTCACTTCCTTTCCGTTAACTAGCTGTGCCGAGCAGAGGAGACAGGGACAGGTAGGCAAGTGCGCCGTCGTGCTTGGGAAGGAAGAGGAGGGATGCGTGCGGGACCGCTGGGGAAAAAATAGGCACCACAACATGGCCTGATTACCACAGAAACAAAGCATCAAGCGACCCGCCCCTCATTTATAGGTATCGGAAGCTATAGCCGGACCGCTCGCACAGGCTACACTTCAGCTTTAAGAATCTAATTACGTATAGGTCATAAAAAAGATCACGTACATATGGTGGTTGCTGGTTACCATGGTGCAAACAATGGTTTCAATGGAAACATGAAGCAGAACATCAGAGAATTAAGATAATAAATCAGTTTCATTGAATAATAAAGCTTTGCACTTACCCATTAATTAAGGATAATCGTATGCCATAAGCTTTTGTGTGCTAGAAGTAATGTGTTACTCTTTACCATAAATATATAGATGATTAAAAATTCAATACACCTTACAGGTAGCAAATTCATACCATCCTCCGTATATATTACGAAAGAAAGATGTAAGTCTTCTTTTTACGCTTATTATTTTTTGGATTGGGATAGAGCGTTTCAATTATCCAACAGATTTTGAGTTTTTGATAGCAATTGGAAGACTTGAGAAAATCTACTTCTTGAAATCTGTGTGAAAATCTTTAAACATTGATGACATAATTCAAAGATATCTACAAATGTTCAAAAAATAGGCTGGGCTTGTCTGCCACATCTGGTTTCCAATAGTGAATTGAGACATACCGCATAATGCAGCACACCGTAACACAATACACACTGATCTTGTATTGACCCTTCCACTTGATACATCTTTAGGTGCTTTATAATCCCTAACAAATGTACCTTAAAATCCTATTGAACTGTGTAGGCAATTGAGAACAAATGTCTTCAGACCAGAAATAGCATCTGATTCTCGGACCAAACAAGAGAGGCCATGCCAGGTCCGCAGGGTGTGCAGACTAAAGGACATGAAGGCTTCTGCCCAGTCCTGTGAAACAAGGGCAGAGAAAATCTTGGGAGCCAGCGCAAGGCATCAGATTCCCTTTCTCAAATGAACAGAATGAAACATATGAAACATTTTAAAACTTTATCATTAAAACCCTACCCCTCTCAGGACTTTTTTTTCCTTTTTTCTCTAAAGTGGCATTTGCAGGATGAATTTTCAGAGAGGGAAAATAGAGTCTCAGGCTGAAGGGGTGGTGGGCACAGGCTACATGGACCCCAAATCCCACTCTCTGGGCTCTTACCCAGTGCTCTGTGGAGCAGCCCAGTTCCTTGGCAATGAAATAAATGTTCAGCAACATGCATAGACCATTTTCTTAATGTTAGAAAGGAAACAATGAAGGTCTTGGCTTTTTTTTTTAACCCATGTAAAAAGTTACGTATTTACCTTTAATTCCCTGCCTGTCTCTCTCAAATTATTCCTCACTGCTCTCAGTGCACCCTTTCAGCTGACAAATACTAATTTTTTTAAAAGTTATATTTTAGGGAAAATACTGAATAAGTGGAGGCCCACAATACATCAGTGGTCAAACCGTCTCAGGCTTCCTACTGCAAAATGCACAAAGGTGGCAAACAGATGGGCTGACCAGCTCACGGGACAGAGCACTGGCATTTCAGCTCTGGGATCACAGTTTGAGTCCAACTTGAAGCAATAAGAAAAATTAATTTAGTGATCTGAGTTCAGCTCCTCCTGCACAAAACCATCATACATAATTCACTAGAATTCTGACTATGTGCTCTAACAGCCTCGGCTTAGAAGCAGCGTGGCTTAGTTTACATGCAGCTTGAATTTTCTTGTAGAGCTGAAGAAGGGAATTCCTCTATGCTGCAGACTGATCGTACAGCGAGGGCAGCGTGAGAGGAGCTTGTGCTGCTAGCGGCACGTCGAACCATGCCAGAAGGCACGGAAACAGCAATGCTTTAATGCTTATCGATACATGAATGGATATTTCCCAGAGTATTAACCCGAATTGCAGAGATGTACGCTGAAGTGTGTAAAACACGCACATTGCAAAGGGCCAGTGAAAGCTTTTTGTGGATTTTCACAGGAGAGCTGGAAAAAAAATTTTGAAGAGAAGCAAATCCAAATCCTTCCAAACTGAACTTAAGTGTTAAACATGACCTTTGGATTTAAGAACCGCAAATTTTTACAGGAAGTTGAAAACACACTGGATGGGGGAACTAAAGAACAGCAGGAACAGATGCCATTATTTGGCACACAGTGGGGAGAGAAGCGCAGACAAGGCAGTCTCTGCAGAAGACGTTTTCCTTTAACTCTCTTTGTTTTCTCTTGGGGAGATAAGGGTAGGCACTGCATGAGATTTTCTCCTTACATCAAAAGGCTTGGGCGGGGGGCAAGGGGAAGTTTAAAAATATTTTAAGAACCTGGTCGTAAAAATTTTCAGTTATCTGTTTTACAGCGCAAGATGGTTTGGTTTGTGGAGAGGGGGAAACACTGAGCAGAGACCCTAGGAGGAGTTTCTTGAGATTAACTGCCACAGCCACTTGCTATCAGGGAGGGAAAGACCTGGGAAAGGGAACAAATACTTTGCAGTCTTTGTTAATTGGAGGTGTGTATTCATGAAGAAAGTGCGTGCGAAATGCACTGCATTGCCAGCTCAGGTGGGGGGGGGCCCGGCTCCCGGTGGGTGGGCTCACCCTGCCTGCGGCTGCTGGGGCTGCGGGGAGCCGCTGCGGAGGGGAGACAGAGGCAAATGCCATTTTCTCGCCCACCTGGGACGCAGTCTTGAACACATAGAGAGGGATCATCCACTGTGGTTTTATTCAGCTTCTGCATTGTTAGGAGCGTGGGACAAAAATGAAAACCACACCTTGCACTTTCCCGGGACTTTGAATCATGCGAGTGTGTCCTGAAGTGCCGCTTTGGCCACCGAGAACGGAGTAAGCACCGCTACCACGTGCCCGCTGAATCCAAAGAAGGTTTATTAATTGATTTTTATTTCTGCTTCTGAACTAGTAGAGAATTGATGCCATATGTAATAAACAGTATCACCGAGATGGGCAGAGGAATCATTCAAAGAAATCCCTGTTCACAATATTTTGTAACGCCTAGTCCACTTTGTGACCCTTGGTTTACATGTAAGAGGTTGAATACTTCTGCCAGGGGCCTGACGACCTTTCTTGTAGTAGTCTGTTCAGAGACAGCGGGATCAAAGAATCACTAATTAGTGGTATCTCTTTGGGGGGAAGGAAGGAGAGATTATTACTATGCTTTCACTTCTGAAGATAACACTTACGTACAGTGGTAGCCTATCTTTGCCAACACTTTCAGTATATAAATTAAAGTTTTAATGACCCTATAAGCATTCCTAGTTCAAAACAAAGCACTAGGAAGCAAAGATAAGTTGCAGGGGATAGGAGCAAGAAAAATAATAAAAGAAAAGGATTATTGTGAAAGTCAACAAAGCATCAATCAGACTGTGTATCGGGTCATTATTAAGATTCCTTACTTTGTAAATTCTAGAAGCTTCAGAGGTGAGGCCAGTGGCCCTACTGGCAAGGACTCACATGTTTAACATCAGAGTCCTTGTTTTTCTTGTGCCCATGAGTTACAAATTGGCACAGGGTGTTCTAAATGTCACGGTGAAATCAAGCAATAGGACAAATCTATACAATAGCAAAGGATCAGGCAAATCCTTCATTAGAAAGGAACAAGCAAAGAGCCGCATCATTTTTTAAGTGCATTTCCTTTAACTTTCTCATATTTCTTTGAGATAATACTCTTTTCTAAAATAGCACTTTGTATTTTCCTAAGTTTTGCTCTGAACAAAACTATTTTCCATGGGTGCGGGTGCAAAGATGTAAGTCTCAGATGAGCCTGCCAAAGGTACACACACAAAAGAGCTTTGAGTATGCAAATTAGGTAAACACATGTTTCCCTATCCCTTTATGGAGCTAATTGGCAAATCCAAGTATATGATTCGTGCTTTGAAGCTGTAAAACACTTAAATGCTTACATTTAGGAACGTGCAGCCCTATTGAAATTTATGGTGTTACTTACTTGCTTGAAGTTTTAAAATGTCGCTAAAGAGATCTGGAGAACCGGGATGCAAAGAAACTGGACATAGTCTTTGTGCGGTCTGCCCTACAGCACTTATTTCCCTCCTCATAAGGTGTTAAATCCTATAAATATTTATACATACATAGTGATTTTTTACATGATATTTTAAACGCAGCTCAGTTTTCTACCACCTATTTAGGGGGTTTAAGGCTTCTAGCTTAGGAATGGGTCAGTTGTGGTAGCAGCCCAAGTGGTATGTATCTCTAGGGAGCAATGCCTAGATGAGACGCCTGAGGTTAGGTAAAATGGGTATAATCCATATTGAAAGCTTTTAAGTTAATTTTTGCATGTCCTCTTACTTTAAGTATATGCATAGTCCGTTGGGTGTGATTTGCATGATGGTCTTTTTACGTCTTTGGCAATGTGAAGAAGTGCTAATATGTGCTTTAATGACACAGACTGGGCAGTTTAAAGTTGCTTTAAATGTAAATAAGAATTGGTCTTTTAAAATTCATTGGTATAGTGGTATATAACTCGGAGGTAAGCAAAAATGTGGAGTGAGTAAAAGGACTTGTATGCCTAACAATTTGCAGAAGAGGACCTTGAGAGAGCATGTTTCTCTTTTGTAGGCAAAACTTATTCCACGACTTGAAAATATAAGTGAAACAAGTTAAGCCATTTTCTTCCATGTAAAAATATTTTTTTGGCAGTAGTTTGTCATTTCCTAGATTTGCTCCAAGTCAAAGCTGTTTGAGAATCAGAAACATTGGAGGCTTTTGTGTTTAATATGGACTGGTGCCTTTTGTCATTTCAGGAAAAAAAAAAAAGAAATGGCAATGGAAGCTATTTTGCTAATGTTTTTATCTATTCTGTGACTGACATCAATAATACATAACAGTTCCATTGACATTGCATCCTGTCCAATGGACCCACTGACCTGATTCAATGTCAGCTGAAATGCCTCGTACATCATAAACATACATGAATTCTCACAGATCCATTATCCTCCCGCCCGGTCCAGGAGTGCTGCCAGGGATCCAATACTAAGCCAAGGGGAGTTTGCATTCTTTTTCTTCAGTTTATATGTTCTTTCACACTATGAAGGAGCAACTCCATACTTTGTAGAATGTAACTGGGAGACCCCTACACATTTTATGAATACATGAATGATGATGATGTCAATAGTCGTTCAGATACTAGGCTGATAAGACTGTGGTATAAAAACCCAGATAAATACCTCATACCTTGTCAGGAGAGCCTGCAAACCTGATATGTCATTCTGTCTTATTGTGCAAGAATATATGAATCATAATATTCCTATTAACGTTGTACAAAGTCTGCAGTAGTTCAGACTGCACCCAATGACAATACAAGTTTTATAAAAATATGGATATTTAGCATCTGCCCCTGCTGTGATTTCAATGCAACTAAAAGCAAAGGGAACGCAAATGAAAACTATTCCAAGGTTTTCAGTTGGTCCCCCTTAACAGTACTCTGTGACAGTATATATTTGTTTTACTACTGAGCCTGTTTAGCAGTCAAACTGTAGGAAATTGAATATACACTTACTGTATAAAAATGATATGCTTGGTTAGTGATACTTTAGAAGAAATAAGTGCATCAATCATAGAATAGCAGGTTGTCAAGGCTTTATATGTAGGAAAAACACAGAACAAAGAATGTAATGCATGTTGGGCACCTTTTTACAAAAGTTTCGTGCCAAAGTTGATTTACAATAAATTCTTCCCTCCCTCTCTCCTCCCAAATTCTTCTAAAGAAACGTTCAAAGAAATCTGAGCAAACTATCATGCTCTCTGTTCTGACGTGTGTGTAATTACAAGATCATCCTCATTGTGAATTTTCTGTTTGGTTGATTTAAGAAAAAAAAAAAGGTTCATTCTCTTAATGCTGTTCTGCCATTCAAACTCAGAAGAGTAATTTTCCTCACAAGTTAATGGGAGGAAGATGACTTAATAATTAGCCTGGTTTAGACAGGGCCAGATCCTTGACAAGGAGCAGTGCCCGCACCCAGAGCTTGCTTTGGAGGCTGAGCAGTTCTCAGGGGGAGCCTGTCTGTGGAGATTTCGTTGTAAGAAGTACTCTGCCCTGAAAGAAAGGCTCGAGATATGCACTGCAGCTGTCCCAGGCACCATTTTTGTCCGGTGGTTCTCCTGGGCACGTTGGTCATGCTCAATTTCCCATCAGAGCCCTCTGAGATGTGCAGAGCTGACACACAATCTGTACAATGCACAAGCTTTCCTGACAGCATGTGAAAACCTACAGATTAAAACTGCCACGAAGTAGCCTATTGCTATGGACTCTTGCATCACTCTGCCTGATCCAGACCCAAAAGCATGACACCGAGCCTGCTTCTGCCCAAACGCAAACTCAAATTCTCCGTTATAAAGCAGCGTAATACTTCAGCTGGTACAAATATTCCTGGATTTCCAGCTCAGCAGCTCTTCCCTCACTCTCCGTTTCTTCTTCAGGGCATCCATTCACCCTCCCATGTGTGTGGCTCCCTTCATTATATGGATTTATGCTACAGACATATGGCCCTAGTTAATCTGACAATAGCTCTTGCTCCCTTCTAAGAGATCTGTTACAGAGAGCTAACCATACATTGTAATAAAATATAACACAAAGACAGGAAAGACCCTTTTATTTCAGCAACAAAGACATCTTTTGTTCACCTTAAATATCCTTGGTACCAATACAACCATCCTAAATATCAAAACAATTGCAGTCCATTTCTGTTGTTGGCCAATATAAAGTCACAGTTCTTCAAACTTCTAGCTCTAAATCCTTATTTAAGTGTTTCATTGGCTACTCACGTAACCTGTGCTCTGTACTAGGGAGAACCAAAGCAAATAAGCATTGATTAGGCTATCTCAAAACTACTGAAATGCATAAGTGGCCACTAATGCCTTATCACCCCTCTAGTTACCATGCATAAAACTCCCTGTTTAGACCACCATGTGTCATAGAGGCACAAGAGCTAGAAAAGTTCAGTGTTTCTTTTCCTTTCCAAGAGCAGAACGAGAAAAGGAGTAGACCCAACCAATCTATTCCATTAGGAAAATTACAAAATCCTGTGAATTTTTTCCACAGGCTTCCTGAACAAAGAGGGCAATCTGAATGTGATTCCAAACACCCCTGCGATCCATGAGCAAGGACCACGCGTGGAGAAGCAATAGTCCATTTATCATCCCAATGTCACTTCAATTTCTGGTACTTCTCACTTCTGACTTTCTTCAACCAAAGCTATTCCTGGGGAAGTGTCAAGACAGTGCTTCAAGGGCAACTGTCTCCTCTAAACCCCTCATTTCTGGGGAGACTCATGTGTGAGTCACAGTGATGACATCCTCATAGCATGGTTTTTTTCCCTCACCTTAATCCATCTGGCTACATTTGTAGAACGGGGTGAAGGCACAGTAAAATTGCTTTATCGGCTTGACTTTCTAGCATTAAGCAGTTTAGTAGCGTGAAGGTTTACAAAATCTGTGTTATTTAATATATCATTGTCTGGAGAAAATATTATTCTTAACTGAAACGTATGGACATCTTTGTGTATGTTTTGGCATAGTAATTTCAGACTGGTCTCCACATTAATCTCATTTTTGTTGATTTCATTGTTTTTAGAGCCCTTTAATTTCCCTTTAAATTAAATAAATAAAACGCCAAAATTTTTTTTCCAGGATAAAACAGATATATATGCAGGTATAGACAAGCCCATGCTGCACAAGAATGTAATGAAGATATTAGTAAAAGCAGAAAGCATCAGCTCTGTGTGCAATTGGGAACTGAACTCTGTATCTGGAGGTACTCCTCTATCTCAAAGTTCAGGGTGCAAGTAAGTGGAATTGAGATGTCTTCTACAGCATAATTTTTAAGTGGAGTTTTCATGTAGTCTCAAAATAAATTGATCCAATGATTTACCCATTAGCTATCCTCTCCCCATTACCTCCTGGAAGGTATAAACTTTTGTGGTTTTACTATTTCATTATGATCAGTTTCTTGGCCCTCTGTATGGATTTCCTTTTGGGTAGCATTTGAGTAACAAATGATCCAGAACACCTGTGCAAAGTGATGCAGAAGAGGAGGGGGGGGGAGAGAGAGAGAGTGTGTGTGTGTAGGGGTGTAAAAAACCAATTGCAGTTGTTGATGCCTCAATATATATATATAAAAAAAATTTATTCTAGCCCTTTAACACCACTCTGGACTCTAATCCAGCTGAGGACTTCTGTGACCCAAACTCAACATTTCTATCCACTGTGAAAGGGAATTACAACTTTATAACTCTGCTAAAACTATGACTAGATGAAGACCTTCACATTTTTACAATGAGGTTAATATTGCCACTAAATTCTCTAATACCAAGCAGCCTACTTACAGCCTGGTGTGACCTCCCAGTGAGTGCTTTGTTATGTCGTAAACTTATTTTGCAAAGCTGCAAAACCTTGTGCACTCAAAAATTTCTGGACACCAGCCAGATTCCTTTCAATAATCCTAGCTGAGACACCATGAGCTGAAGACCTTGGAGCTTGTTAGCCTTTTCTGAAAATCTTGATAGCTTGGAAAATAAGTCTATGTACAGTTGATGAGTTCTTTCTGATGTTGTAGATGTTATGAATATACATCACGGATGTATCTAC
The DNA here is from genome assembly GCF_000690835.1 of Fulmarus glacialis. Classification (NCBI taxonomy): domain Eukaryota; kingdom Metazoa; phylum Chordata; class Aves; order Procellariiformes; family Procellariidae; genus Fulmarus; species Fulmarus glacialis. The sequence continues at coordinate 17,264 of NW_009197224.1, forward strand.
CATCAAACCTCATTGGATGACTGCACTGGAGGGCAGCCCTGGACAAAGGAAAAAACTCAGTGCCAAGTTGCTGTACAAGCAACACAGTGATCACTTGTTGAGGCTCACCAGGACAGTCAAACTCTAGAAGGTACGAGCTCCCTGCGTTTCCATCATAGAGGACCATGCTCTGTCCAAACACAGGAGGATTGTATGAGGAATTTCCTAAGGAAGGTGAGTTTGGCTGCATATCTGCATGGAAATCAAACTTTTTATTTTTAAGTGTGCTATGAAGCATGTGCTGGATTTAAATCACTTTCTGGAAGATTTGATTCTATTTATTTTAACTATCCCTTTTTCACAGATAGTGTGCCAAGCTCAATGTGTGGGAGAAGAAGTTCTGCAATACCTTAGAGCCTCAAAACCCAGTTCTGGGGTTTCAGAACACCTCACTAGGAGGTACCGGCTGTAGAAAGGAGCTCAAAGAAGGAGTCTATACTCAGGAAACAGCCCAGTGAGACTGTACCATAGCCTAATTATATGGGGGGAATCTCAGAGGTGTATATATCCGGGGATGGATCCCAACGCTGCATCCTGATGGATGTTGAGCAAGGGGGAGTACAACCAAGCTGTGGGACTGGCTCTCAGCTCTCCCTCCTGCTCCTCGGTGAGCAATCCCCTGGATGAACAACGCTGGTACCAACGAGCATGGGACCAGAGAAAAGCAGAGGTGCCAGAGGGGAAGTTAAAGAGATAAATACTCAAAAAGTTGCTAAAAATATGAAGTACTAACAGCAAGTCATATAATATATAGCACTTTTTATTCTGGGACAATAGGGGATGATTCAGAAGTGGTATTGAAGCCAGTCTGCAGTACAGGCACTTGTCAGGTGGCAAGTGGCATTTTTCATGTTAATGGAAGAAGTATATTGTGTTCAAACACTTCAGATTCAACCCTGTTCTTATAAAAAGTACCCTGGTATTTCTAGTGAACATGAAGAGAAAATACGTCTTAGTCACTGAGAACTCCAACAAAGATATGCAAATAGGACAGCTCAGCTTATCTGCCTAAAAAGTTTCAAAGGTTTAAGTAACTTTGCCTAGATTCAGACTTTTTTTTTTTTCCCCAGGTCTTCTAGCTATTTCTGATGTGACCTGTTACAATTTGTTTGTTGTTTGTCTTTCTGTAGAGATAGGTTGCTCTTCAGATCCATTTTTTCCTCTTTGTTATCAGGGCCAATGCGATAAAAACAGGAGAGAAACAAGGAGATACAGGAGGAATATCCAGAAAGAATTTCCACACTGCAAAAGGTTGGCGTAGAAGAATAAAAGACAGGGCAAGTACTCGATCTCTACTAAGGACTGATATAAGATATTATCCATCAAATACTTCAAACTATCTGATCCAATCTCTCTTGTCACGAATTTATTGGCTGCGGTACTACTTCTGAGTCAGCCCAGGTACCGAACTGTGCCGTGGAGTTAGTCAAAGGCAATACAATAATAGTGTAAAAGTTGCAGGAGGTGAATGCAAGGCTATGGAAATGCTATTGATGGTATTACTTATTTATTTAGTAGACAGAATTTAGAATGGGAATAAGGATTTGTCTGTCACCATCACGTCAGCCATCAGTTCAGCGCTGCCCTAGGCAATGAGTATGCTGTTACTAATTTTAGTTTGCTTTGTTGTTATTCAGACCAGATAATTTTTGAGGTTCATTTAGTTGCTGTTAATAAAAAAGACAGACAGAAATACTGTGTACTGGCAAGGGAGGGTATTCAGAAATCTACCCCTCAGATCACAATTCCTTCAGTTTTGCTAGTGGCATGACAGTGAGTTAGTTAATTCCTTCAGAGACAGGAGCAACAACTTGACTTCTCTTCATGACTTGGTGCCTTCTCTTGGGGGACCAATGTCACAGCCACATCCTGCAGACTGCATCGCATTTGCGTTGCCTTTGGAAAGAGCACTTCCGATGCTGAGCGCTGGAGGGTTCGTACTTAAGAGGAAGAGGTTGAGAGAAAATGCACTAGAGGTACTCAAAATAATGATTGAAGACGAATGAGTTGCTGTTCTGCATGCGGACTCTAAACGCCATCATGAGAGCTAACTGGGTAGTGGACTGGTAAAAGGAGGTGCTGCCTTTGCTCAAGTTGTGATTAAACTCTGCAATTCACTTCCATGGGAAAGTGAGTCAGAATTTTCCGAAATTTAAAAAAGACTCTATCTGTCATTTCTTCATTTATTCGCATGGTATTTAGAGCCCAGTGGACAGAGATAGCTAAGCTGACACAGGAGGTCACTTCCAGCTCACAATGGCTTTGGGGCACAAATTATTCACCTGCCAAAGTAATACTTTTTTCTTTCCTAGCACTATTTCTGTGTTGTCACCACTTTACAGTTATTAAGTGTCTCTAAATCCCTCTGCTGCCCCGCGTGTTGCCTTTGATGTAGGTGAGAACAGATATATCCATTTTACAAATGATAAAGGAGTGAGGCACTGAAGTTAAGCCAAAGGATACACATCAAGTCAAAAAGGAATTCTGAAGGAATTTGGATGCTGGTCTCCTTCTTACATCTCTAGTAGTATCACAAAATTGAATTTGCTTGCCGCAAAATGTCCAAAGATGAGAGTCTGCAAAATAACGTGATTTTGTTTGTGCAGAATACACCCGGTACAAGCCCCTGACAGCATCCTGCAAAGATCCCAAGATAGCTCTGAACAGGCAGGCTCTTCAAGTAAGGCACAGGAGTATCTGCAGCATCAGTGCAGCATCCAGGAAACTAGCCAAAGTGGATTGCCCTGCTGAGATTGCTGTGCTGCTTCCAGGGCTTCAAGGAGACCAGTGCCAGGATTTCATGGCACTGCGTCATGCTCTGTGGATGCACCCAAATCTCCACTGGTCTGCAGCCAGGAGCTCCCAGAAGGAGCAGCACAACATGTGCACGGAAAGGGCAGCACTTCTTTTGTGCTAGTATGGCTACGGTTTTAATTACGTTGAGGAGTTTTGCCTTCATTTCATGCCAACAGTGTATTGCAAACCCAGAAGCTTTTAGAGGAGAGCGGCCCAGCTGACAGTGCAGTCTGCAGAGGAGTTTTTCTTTATGGGTCTCTCCTCACCAGCACCCCATTCAGGACAATCAGGAAAACTAGTGCACATGGGGACAGCAGGAGAACTAAAAGCAAACCAGGCTGGAACTGTTGAGAGTTCTCAGTGCTGTAAAATCAAGTCAGAAACCTCATCTAAGCAACGTTTTTACACCTTCGAGCTGTTTAACAGCCCTTGGAAGGGCGGCCTCTGAACCTCCCAGGCCCGAACAGCTAGCCAGGTTCGTTTCCTCTTACTCATGGAACAGTGACGAGACCACTGGCGATGCCGCATTGAGTAGCAATAAGACATTTGTCACAGTCTGAGATGGAAATCCTATCTGGTATAATTATTTTATATTAAAATAGATGAAATTTTGATATGGAAGTATAGAATGGTGTACATTATATTAGCCAGAGAACAGGATATTCATCTCTGCTTTAATTTGTAGACTTCATAACTTTGTTTGCATTCACTACAAGATAACTACTATACATTCCTGAAAAATGACATCTTGCATGAAAAGACTTAACAAAAGCCACAGTGCTGATAATTTTCCCGTGGATCAGGGAGGACAGATCTCTCTGTGGTTTCACAGACATGGACCAAGGCTTGCCTTTATCATTTTCAACTAAATTGTAATGCTGTCATGGCTGCACATTAAAGGAAGTTTCTCTTGATGAACTATTTTACTCAGTCATGTGAAACTTGATTTATTCTCCTGGACCAAACATAAAAAGGGCAAAAACTTCATTTAGGGAGCTTGTTTGGTCGGCAAAATGCAGACATAGCGAATGTTTTAGAAATAGGTATATGAATTTATTAAGTTTTTATCTGTTGTTGCTCACCGCATCTCAAAATTTTTGGAAGCCGTTTGTGGGATAATACTTTGAGACCTGAGAAACTGAAGGTAGGGCACTGAGTAACACGTGTGGAGGAAGGCAGTGATATACTGTCATTGATTATTTTGAACAGTGAGGAGTAAAGTACTTCTCAGAGGACTTTGGCAGAATGTGAATGATGCATGTGCAGCTGGCTGCTTTCTGGATGGTGCTAAAGCATTCGTTTTAATAAAATCTTGATCAGATTACGTCTGTATTTTGGAAAGCCTCTCTGGAACTGTGCTAGCTGAAGTCACCTGAGATGACCACCTTCTGTAAGCACCTACACAGGGAACGCAATCTTGTATTAAAGGCACCTTTAGTCCATCAAACAAAAATGTAACAAATCCCTGCAGCTGAAAACTGAATCTTCACAAAGGTGGAGCAGTAATAAAATAGATTTTTAAGATCCAGAGTCTTTCCAAACTCATGACCTACTCATGTAGTTGTTCCCAGACTGCTTCTGCTCTGAGGCTGAAGCAGATTTTCAGATATGTTATATCCCAAAATAAATGCAATTTCCTGTTCAATTTACATGTTTGCACTTATAAACTCTTGCAATCAGGACTTCAAAAGAAGTAGACTTTTCAGTTTAAAAAATGTAGAAATACCTAATTTTAATTATTTGTAACCAAAGAAATCCCTTAAATATGCAACTTGCACCGTAGATGTGCCATCAGCATTGATTTAGGAGTCTGTGTCCCACAAACTTAAAACATTTCAACAGATTAAAAAAAAAGAAACAAAACTCAACAACCTTTAACTCATGTTGTAATAGTTTAAAAGAGCATTAACTGAACTACCAGGGAAAATGAAAACCAATACTCAGATAGAGTCATTACTCTATATTATGTTCTACAAGATTTAAATTCCTGTACTGAAAAAAAAAAAGGCAGATATTTATATTTTTGTTGTTGTTTTTCTTCCTTACCCTGGACATATGGCACTTAGAATTGTGCACAGACCCTTTGTAAAAACAGTGTGAGTTAAGCACAGAGTATTGCCTAGACATGTAGCTTTAACTGTGAATTTCTTTGCTTCGGTACCAGAGGGTCAAAGTCAGATTTTAGGTGTTAACCAAACATAGGATGCGTTTGGTTGTTTTGCCATCAATTTTTGGCATGTGAAAAACTTGATGACTCTGAAATAATGAACTGTTTTTAATGAGTGTCAAAACTGTCTCCTGGTTTCCGTTTGTCCTTGTGACTCAGGCAAAGCCCTGCTTTGGAGTTGTCTCTTGATGCCGGCTGGTTTCTGAGCGGCTCGGGGATGGGGACTCCCCCCGCCAAAACTTTTCAGTGACGACAAATCATAACCGGTTTGGAAATGAATCGATTTGCAAGGCCTGTTGCCAGAGGTCAAATTTGCAATTGCATGGAAATGTTAAGGTGCAATTGCTTCAGGCTTTAATGAACTCCAAAAAGAAATATGCAGGCCTGTGAAGCTCATCCATTAGATCCTGACCTACAAATGGCAAGGAATAACAGCAACGCAACCAAGAGGTATGCTGACTAAGGGAATTACGTTGATACAATTAGTTTTACATGTTTTGGCATTTAATCCTGATGTCTAGGCAAAAGAGAGAGCGCACGGAAATTACAAATAACGGTCGGAATGGCAGCTTTTCTTCTGCTCTCCCTTGCCCCCCGCAGCATCAGAGGCAGCTCTCCTCCAGCTTTGGGAAGGACAGGGTGGCAGCGGTGGGTGGCCGTGGCAGTCCTTGGCACGGGGGGGTGCGCGCCCCAAAAGGCAGCTCTCCCTGGCCCCAGGGATGAGCAGCAGATGGGAACTGCCCTGGCCAAGGAAATGGGGACAGGGCAGCGTTTCTTCTCGAAACTCCTGCCTTCCCAAGAATAGGGAAGACCAAAAATAGGAGTAATTTGAAGCGCTATTAACAGCTTGCATAAGCCAACCTAAGCACAAAGAGAAAGGTAATCGCACTCCAAATGAATTAGCGGGTTTTTCTAAGGGGATGATGGGAGGAAAGTTTATTTTGTTTATGGGGTTGGGGTTATATTGTATATATAATATTCACCCTTCTTCTCACAGTAAAAATTCTCTCCTTCCTTGAGACCCCTGAGATTTTAATTTAAAAAGTTGTTAGCAGACATGGTCCAGAAATAAACACCCCTGTCTGAGCACCCGCTAATTTCTGGGGCTGGAGGCGAGTGTCTGCTCCGAGTATCTCAGCGAAGCTCTCCCCTCTAATGAGACAAACTTCCCACAGTCCTGGAGAGCTGAAAAATCCAGCTCTGAATGCGCAGCTCCACCTGACCTCGAGTTGTTTGGCTGGGAAGTGTCCACGTCCACTTCCATGGTGTTTTGTGAGGCTTGTGCCCTGATGTTGTGATGAAGCAATGCTGTGAAGGGATCTGGCATATTTCAGTGCCAGGTACAAAACAAACAAACAAGCAAATAAATAAATAAATGCAGTTCTCATTTGGCACAAACCTCCTAGCAACATAAATAATCAAAACCTGATTAACAAACTGGTCAGTTTAAAATGAAAATAATGATCTTCCTTTGCCTTCCTGCTCCCATCAGGATGATTGCAAAAGGTTATCTGTTTCAATAAATCAATTAGACGCAACAAGCTGGTTTATTTGCCAATGGGAGGGTTTAGTTTTTGCAACCCGAGGGCAGCTTCCCGGGACGTCTCAGCACCCAGCTGGTGGCCTGGCCCGGGCGCTTTTGAAGGAGCGAGCGCAGGTCTCGGGGCCAGCTCTCAGCCAGAAAAGTAAAACCCTGGCAGGGCAGGCTGAGCTGCAACGCCCGGCGCCGAGCGGCGGGTGCCCAGGGAAAGGGACGAGATGGGTATCACCCCTTTGCCCCCTGCCCCTCCCATGGTCGAAAGTCGTTAGTCCGTAGTGGTTCAGTGGAGGTCGAACAGTTGGGAAGCAAAAAGAAGAAGAGAGGAAAGAGGTTCTCTCATTTATTGAGAATCTGCTTTGAGCCTGGGTACCAAGGAAAGCAGCTCTGTTTGTGTGTAACGCGGTATGTTACAGTGTCTTTTTTCCTCTTTTCTGCCTTGCATGTTTTGTTTTTTTTTTTTATTCAAGGGCCAGGTCATTGCTTCTGAACCTCTCTCTCAAGAACTGACACTTAAAGTGCAAATGAAGCTAATGACAAGAGACAATATTTTAATGTTAATTAGATATTTCATGTGTCTTAGTTCATCAGAGCAATATTGCTCTTTTATGTATTACATGAAAGCAGAGCTTTAGCTTGGAGGAAAACAGGGAACACAGTCGGTCATAGAAATAGTATTCTTGGGTTTGTAATTATTAAAATTATTGTTACATTTAGGAAATCCAGGAAACTTTGAAAGGAAAATACTTAATAATAATGGAGCTACTGCGCTATAGGAAGCCCTGGCAAAGGCTTTACATCTTTCTTTTTCCTCCTACGTGAGGTGGCATTGTAAAAGCTCTAGTCTCCCAAGCTCTTGCTAGGAAAGCAAACTTGGCTTTTCTGCAGAATTACATTGATATATAATGCAGATACTAGGTCTGTCTTTACCTGGATTCCCCCAGCCCTTCCTTTCCTATGACATATTATCTTTTTAACAGTTATGTTAAAACAATGACGTGAGCTGCTAACGCTGTACATCCCGGTGAAATGGCCTAATGATGATGTTCACCAGAACTAGGCACATAATGTACAATATTTTCTGTGAATGTTTGCATTCCTTGTGTCCTTTGCTCCTTTTGTGTTCTTTCACTGGCTATTTGAGAAGTTGCATTTCACTGCCAGGAAGTATTTATACAAAGCAAATTTCAAAGTTGTGCACATATTTGAAGAAAATGAAATTTAAGGCCCTGTCACAGCAATGAGCTCCTTCCAGAGAGACCTCGTGCGTGGACTCCGAACGCAGAAAATGCCTGGAGAAGGTCACTGCCTCGGCGGGATCTGCATTCGCACACCCCCCATAGTGTCCTGGCTGCGGACACTCACTAATGCAGTCTTTTTAAGGTGGGTTTTTAAGAGGTAAAAAAAACCTCAAAAGATCATGTTATGATTTCCTGACCATTTGTGTTTCAGCTGGACTTGCGTTTGAGATCACTCTGGGCAGAATAAATACATTAAAATAATATTTGTAAGGAACAACAGGGCATTTCAAAGTAAACTTGTATGTATTCTGGAGCAAGAAATATTTTTTATTTAGCAGTTGGTGTGGGTGCCCACACCTAACAAGAACAGCAGTGTAAAAATGTAGTTAAGCCTTCTATTTTTGTCCACAGCTAGTATTTAAAAAAAAAAGAAGTGTTAGGTCTGTGGTTTCTTTATATGTTGTAGAGAGCAAAGACACAACAGAGAGTGAATTCATTGAATAAAGCAGTATTGCGGATGATTTCCTTGGCTTGGAACATCCTCGCTACTTTCATTTTCACAGTGTTTAATTACACTTTTTTTTTTTAACATCATGTATCCTGGAGGGGAATCAAATTTATGGATAAGACTTTCATGTAAAACACTGAAGTTTAGGTGGGGAGGTTTCTTAATGATGCCGACTCAAAAACAGTACTAATGCCAGAGCTGAATATTTCGCCTAAATGAGAGTGCCAGGGATGAAATGAGGGGTCGGGGGTCACAAGGGCCGTTTGCAGATCACGCTGAATTCCAAAGAAGAGGTGCGGGTTCCCGTCTGGTTGGGAAGCTCGGCCGGGGAGCTCCCACCAGCCAGGGCTTGAGGCGGGTTTGGCACTTAAGTGACAAGAAGCTGGGGAGTGAATAAGGTCTTGCAGCGCGTAATCAGCCCGTCCTGGTTGGGGATGAACGGCAGCACCGGCATTAGCTCCAGAACACCCTGGGTCTCGTTCTTTCCCATATCTCGACGTGTATTAGCATTGGAGACGACATGCTAAAAGGATGCCAGAAGGAGGATTTATTTTTTTAATAAGGGGGGGAAATAATTTCATAACCCAATATTAAACGCACACAGAAATAGACACATGTGCTCGCACACCCCAGCAACAGCAGCCTTGATCCTGTAACTGTTTGCTTACATAAAGGAATAAAACTTGTGTGTTTGGGGTTCATTAATATACATTAACAATTGTAAATGTTCTGCCTGAATAAAAGCTGTTTGCTTTACTACTTCAGGGTTTCTGCCCTTTTGGGACATACAATGGGCAAATCAAATACACTGATAAAGGGCGGTAAGTGCTGTAAGTTATATTTAACTAAAATAAACAGGCAGATACAGACTCTTCTGCTCTGCTATAAAAAGACTGCATATGCTCAATGCAGGTTTTCTTAAGGTAAGGGACAGAGCTTAGGAAGCTCTAAGGCAGCTAGATTTGCCCATATGGGAAGGCGGTCTTTCACTGATGATTTTGCAGACAGAAATTGCCCATCTGCACTGTTTGCAGGTGTTTTGAATGATTATATTATTAGCTCTGTCTGTTCAACTTTGCTTTTTTATGGTGGCTTTAGTATTGCAGTAAATAAAAAAAAGAAATATATAAGCAGCCATCTGGTTCCCAATTTTTGACTAGCGCTCTTTGTCAAGAAAGAAAAAAGAATTCTCAGATATTATTTCCTAGTTCTGAAACACTGGCAAATGAGGAGAACAAATCCCCAAATTCTGACCTGAATATAAAACGGGGACAGAATTTTCTGCTTTTTATTTAACTTGCTCTGATTAATCCATTTAAAAGCAATTGTCTGTTCTGTTCTCATTTATGCCTCTGTGAAGTCAGCAGAGTAGTTCTGGACTTACACCACCCTTTTAGGAGCAGAATCTCCTCCTGCTGTAATTGGGGGGGGGGCGGAAATTAAAGTGAAAGCAATCATCATAAAACCATTTTCTATTTTTCTAAATGGGCAACAAAGATAGCTGGGAAGTGGTCCTTTCCTGCTGGATTTTACAGGGAGGATTCACATTTCTCACAGATATTTTTGCAAAGCAATGACGAAAATTTGCAAGACCTTTAGAACTAAAGAACAAGCTATTTGCTATCTCAGCAGTAAGTTCCCAATTTTTAGACTGCATTTAGGTTTCTCCGAGCATAATATTTGATTATTGGCAATATGTTTCCAGTTAAATATTTCATATAGTGCATAAAGGCCTCTTCTACTCTCGAGCATTCTGTAAGTATTAATGAAAGCAGTGAATTTGTAGATTTATCTGGTGCCTGAATACCTTTTGCTGCAAATTGTTTCAGAGCTGGATTGCAGCTTCACACAACCATTTAATGTTGCCTCTATATTCATGAAATTGGAATTATGTATCCAAACGTAGGTAGATTGTCAGCAAATCTTCTTTGGAGAGATGGTGCCAGGCTTCACATGTGTCCCAAATCCAAATATTCTCCAAGTTCACAAAAAACCACGTGGACTTCCTTCTCTACTTTAAATGCAAGGCTTCATGGGCTTCGGTGAAGCTCTGCACAGACCCCAGGGGGCTTCCCGCAGGACCTGGTTAGGCAGCGGTGGGTTAGATGTGTGAGAAGGCTGGGCCGTGCTCTGCCGTGCTTGCCCCGGTGCGGTTCTTTCACGAGCAGCAGTGCCACGCCTGGGGCTCGTTGCAGGAGTGGGAGAGGCATGCGCTGGCCGAAAGGTCCGCTGAAAGGGCTCTAGCGCCAACGCTTGCAGAGTAAAATAAAATATGCAGCTATAATCTGACACTTGCCCAAGATTTAAAGACATCTGAGGCAAGTACTTAACCTACAGTTTGGAGATTCCATTTTCCTGCCTGCTCTTTGGTCTGCTTCTGCCTGAGGCTGAAGGCCCTTTGGAAAGACAGCAGCCTGTAACGGATTGCAAGCGTTACCCTCACTTGCGCTGTTCTAGGAACACCTCAAACCCACGCAGCGTGAGAAGCAAGTGGGAGAGGTGTGCGGGTCAGGTATAAGGTGGACTTGGCAAGGTTGAGGTGCGAGGCGGAATCACTGGGTCTATTTGCTGGGCACGTGCACCGTCCCCGGGGTGCTGTGACAGCATCACAGAGCTGCTCTTTATAGACAATCGTAACAGGAACTTGGCAGAACAATTTTGGTTTTAAAGTTGCTTATCATCATCAAATTCACTTAAATATGCCCATCCCCACCACTTACCTTGCCTTCCTACTTTAGAAGGGGCCTCATTTCTTCAGATCTTTTTGTCCTGTCCAGATGATTAGCTCTAACCTACTTGTCCTTTCTGAGTGTGGACAAAACATACACATCATGTTGGTGGGGCTTGGACATAGCACACAGCAGGTAATTGCTTGGGGTTTGGTTACTGGAGGTTTTATATGTGCACTCTGTTTTTCTGCTTGCTTTCTATCAGTCCAGCTACTAAACTAAAGCAACACACTCACATAGTTCATTAAGCTTCTATGCATCTATGCCATTAATATTTTAGTAATCTGATCATTGTATCCTTAAATTAATAGAAGTCAGCATTCCTAAAAAGATTATACACTTTTGCATCAGCCATGTGAATAATGGTAACACAGATAGTAACTCTTCCTCATGCCGGGCACACAGGTAATGTAAGTATGGCTAGGATCTCACTTCAATCCTTACGAGGTCTCTTAATTCCCTAGGTGCCATTGCTAAGGCTGAGCAATCGTGTTTTTCAGCAGACGTTGTAATCCGTGCAGCGTTACGAGACTGTAGCAGCTGAATGGTGATATCAGAAATGGGGAAGGTAAACAGCTCTGAGCAAACTGTGGGAACTTCTAGTGAGCTAAGAAAAGAAAATGCTTAAAGAAAACATTCAGCTCTTCATGTTCCAGTGATTCGTGTGTGTTTGTGGGAAGACACAAAAGCAAAAAAAAACCCAAAGCAAAACCCAAACAACTCCTTTGATTTGTTCTTAGTATTCAGCAGTCTATAGCTGTGTCTAGGAAGGCCATCTGGATACCTTCATTAAAGCAAGGTTTTATTTTGTGTAGTAAGGTCAGCTTTCATGGAAATGGAGCTCACTGAACAAAGACAACAGAGGTTCAACAACTTTCGTGTGTGCTTCCAGTTTAATAATATGAAACATAGCAACCAGGCAGGTTTACTCCATGAATTCCTGCGCCGTGCAGTGTGTAGAAGAGAGCCTGGTCCCAAAACCAGGAAAACCGTAAGGTTTAGGATCTTACTGGTGTGGCTCTACTATTTCTAATTTCAGTGCTGTTTGTCTGGATTTGTCTCTGGCATATCAACACAGCAGGGCACAAGGCACAGACACCCTTCCACAGTGAGGAACAGATCTGGACATCAAGTCACCTCTTTTGTATTTCTCTCTGCCATCTATGACTTGGGTATGTTGTTCATTTTCCCAGCTGTAAAATGGGTATAACTACACCTCCCAGACTCTCTGAAAGTTATTCTAAGACACGTGAAGAAGTCTAGAAAAGCACTATTTTTTTTGTTATTAATTGACACATTTGCGGAATGTTTTGAATTGCTCTGGGATTATCCAGGGCAAAATGTCGTTTGTGGCTGCAGATCCACAAGGGATAGTCGTGAGAGATTAATTTCTGTCCTCTGGATCCTGAGATCAGGTGCGCTTTTGTTGCAGATTTTCTCTCACTGTTTCCATATCCTAGCTGATCAGTACAAAATGACTAAAACCTGGGAGATGGATTTATTTTTTAACTAATGCAAATAATCGTGTTGGTTATAATTGTTATTAGGGCTCCTTTGGGAATCTGTTGTTACAAGCACTCAACCCTTTTGTCTCTCCTTTGGGTCTCCAGGCTATGTTGCGATTTATAAAGATACCAGACCTTAGGCTAAATCAATGTCCTTAGGGTTATGAGATGTTGCTAAATATCAAAACAAAATCCCAGTGTTCCAGTTCTTTAACTTCACTATGTTTAATTAGCCATTCCAATTAACCTTCCCTTTGTGTTCCCTCATGTTTAAAGGGTTATATTAAAAGTACTGTAGAATTAAAGCCATTTAAAATATGCTGAGTATATTTCAAGGCATTCAGAAAGCCTCTTACATGAAGCTGTCCTCATTTCAGTTTCGCTAATGACTGGTCACTGGGGGCATATTTTCAAACCTCTGCACCTAGGTTGCAAAAATTGTAACAATATACCTACATGTGCATCCAGGTCACAGCGTGTTCAAATGGGAAATCACTTTTGCAGATCTTATACCACTTCGCTCTATATGCTTGTGGACGCAAAGGACACATAAGTGAAGGCATACGCATTCTTGCTCTGAGACTTTAGACATCGCCAAGCATTTAGACAATGGTTTTTTTCTCAGAGGCCTGACAGAAAGACAAACACCAAATCAGTATTGCTGAATTCTGGTTTCTGAGGTACTCCAGATAATTCCCAGACAGAAAAAACTGCAGTGTGAGAAACATGGGAAAACCATGGGAGAACACTAAGCTTCTCATCCTTACTAGTTCTTAGGATACGATTCCTGCGTTCTTATGGACAGATGAATAGTACCGAGTAAAAACCTGCTCAAACAGTAAGTTGCAAGAACAATAAATGACCAGTGCTTTCCCTGGCCTACGCCCCCAGGCACGCCTCGTGCCAGGGACAGGCAATGCCAGCGTCTGTTCGGGATGATGCGAGAGGAGGGTCTCCAAAACTGTTTCTGTAGTCTTTATGAACCTATGCATTTGTAAATGTATGCTGATAGCACTCTGTGAGGTAGGAGAATACTATTATGCCCATTTTATTATGCCCAAGGGTGACTATGCTTTTTAGATTTATGTTATATTAGGCAGCTTTTCACTTATTATTCTCTGTGCCTAACTCTCTGGATGCATTTTATAAGCCATCAGGATTTAACTCATGGCTATGGATTTTGTTATGGGAGAGCAGGTACCTAAAAAATTCCTGACTTGCCCGGTGTCATTCTGGATGTCTGTGGCAGAACTAGGAATGGAAACCAGTCTATATATTTAATACCTGACTCTTTCCTAGGTTACTTTCTCCAGCAGCTGTATTGAAAGATCGTTTTAATTCACAGTTTTGTTTGTTGGAGGATATGAGTTTCTCAGCGGTGAAGTATGATGACAAAACAGCATTTATTCTTCTGGGTTTGTATATTTGGAAGGAGCTGAGATAATTCTAAAACCAGGCTACGGTGTTATTTTAGTTAAATTTGTTCCATCAGGGAGTCTGTCTTTAGACCTTCCTTTGGTCTTTATAAAGGATAGGGAGGAAAAACAAGCGAGATGTTTATTTTATTGAAGCTGTGATATTAGAGGCTTTCACTTAAGAAATCTGTTGGAGTCTGTCTTTGTTTTCTAAGACAAGGCCAGTTAAAAATATATCATGTTTTGTGTTAAATAGTTTGATGGCATAAATTCAATAAAGACATTGTCTGGTGTCCTCACTGTATGAGTCATATGAGTTACAAAGGACACTAAGAAAAGCAAAGATCCATTTCCCTTTCCTTCTCCCTCTCCTCTGCTTTTCGTTGGCAACAGTAAAGTTCAACTGCAAGGCATGTGATTGTAATATAATCAAATAACCTGCTGGTGTCTCATAAAGAAGTACTGGTGGTTTGAACGACCATTCATAACAGACTTAGATGTTTCACAGTTGATGATGGTTTAAGAATCAGATAACATCAAATCAGTTAGATTATGAGCTTAAGCTCCTTTGAAAATGCACAAAGAACAAAGCCAACAGCATTACTGATGACTGACTAGTTGGGGGAGATGAAAACAACGAATATATTTAGGATTTTTATCAAGCCTACCGAGGAATCTCAATGGAAGCAGCTATATAGGCATGTGAGAAGCATCCCAGAAACTAGAGATACTGAAAGCTGAAGAATATGGGACATTTAGTACATCTAGCTCCATTTTTACACCAGCCAGTCTCTAGTAAAACAGATTCTACAGAAAAGAGGGATGGCTAAATATAAATCATTCTCTAACAGTTCTTCAGGGTGCATTGTTGGGAAATACTCGCTAACAGTATGATCAGTTGGTTTTGTACGTTGACTTTGAAGCCAGTGAAAGAGCTGTCACTCTGCCCATGTGCTGAAACTCTACCAGTCCTCCTGGAAGGGAAGACCCAACCTTGAGCCTTTTGCACAACCCTTCCTTAAGGGCATTTCCACAGCAAATGCCGCTGCTTAAGCTTGCGCCAGAAGTAACTCTTTCAGAGCGAGCCATTCCTACAGCAGCACAGCTCTGCAGGGAAGCTCATGTTAGGGAACAAAAGCACTCTATGAGAACTTCGATCTAGAGAAGTATTTTTAAGATTCATTTCTTAGCTACTGTATTGCTGATCTCCTGTTGAGCTAACCTTAAGTATGATGGGGACAGTTTATGAACCTGGAATTTAAAAGAACACATTTGGGGGGCGGGGGGGGGGAAAAAAGGGGGGGGAAGTATACCTAACATTGATCTTTGAAGATGCATCGTTTTGTCTTATCAGCAAAGGTGCATTCAAAAATCAGACAGTTGCCACTGTGTGAGAGTGAGAAATAAAACAACAACAAAAAAAATCCCTCCCTTTGCTTCAGGCTTTTGGATGCACTGGATTAAGTTCATTGCTAATTAGACACAATTGTGAAGCACAATTATTTATGAACCTTCAATGGGCCGAATTCATGAAAGGAATAACGAGTATATATTTTCCTTTTGTAGAATTTTAATGAAGAAATGGCATTACTATTCATTATTTATCCACTTTCAAATTGTAATGAATAGTTCTACTGGCAAACACCAAATTTCTGTATTTACAGAAAGGCGGAACATGTGTAGATAATAACACAGTTCAGTATGTATGAAATTCTGTATTTCTATAAATATAGAAATAAAGAAATTATCACCAGGACTATTCATTAAATTTTGAAAGTAGTAAATAATAAATAGGAATAACATTTATTCATTAAAATCCTCCAAATGGAAAATATTTCTTTCTTAAATAAATCCAGTGCAATATTTCTCCAAGAAAGCTGGCTTTAATGATGATTTTGATTTTTTTTCCTTTTGACATTGTTTCATATGCAGCCTTTATCCTAAATGCATTTTAAACAACATTAACCCATGTGTTTTCATTAATAGTTGAAATAATACATGATGCTGTGAAACAAAGATGATTTAGAGAGCCTGTCTCCCCTAGCTGAATAAACTCTCTTCAGCACCATCTGACCGTGGATATCTGTCTCCTAAAGAAAAGAAGTTCATGCCCGCCACGCCCAATGGTATCACAGGGGCGTTCACACGTATCTGACCCAGGTGTGTGAGGATGAGGGTGCAAAAGGGGCATTTTGATTGCTTAGTCCCCCCAACAGCTCAATTCAAATTGCAGAGCCTGCAGCATCCAACTCCTACATGGATTTTAGAGTCAGATGACTCAGTGAGAGGAAGCCAAACCTCCTCACCACCAGCAATGGCAGGACCTGGCACGTGAAACTCTGAAGCGCTCAGTAGCACAAGCAAGGCTGCATGGCTTGCCTCTGATGGTTTTTAACCTAATAAGCCCCAATATATGAAAGAAAATCCAAAGAAAGATTTTCCCATAATTTAGTTTAGTATGACTGGAAAATGAGCCCACCGTATCTCCTCTGGGCAGTGTCACTCCTGTCCTCCAGCCATTGCTCTCCTGGTTTCTCCTGTGGAGGCTTTGCTGTCCTCTGTCCACAGGGCCACAAGGTCAGTGCTGAAGGTTGAATTCATGTAACCTAAGCAATGTCGTCCCTTAAAAATACACCTAAGATTTAATTATGTATTGTATTAATTAATCTTCAGAAAGCTAAAACTTCAATACTATTTTAATTCCTTATACAGTAATTAAACCCTTTGAACCTAATAATAACATAGAGATTGACTTTTTAAATTCCGGTGGAGTACAGGATATCAGAAAAAGCCCTGCGGATGAATTAATTGTGAACTGTCAGGTAAAGAGAAATGCCAACTTTGATAGACAATACTTAACATTTTGGCCCAGGGTAGACCGACCTTAAAGCCTGACCAGGTGGTTCAGGGTCCGTGCAGTTTGGGGCATCTCTCACGCTGTTGAACAACAATAGATCTGTTATTAAAAGTTTATCCCCTAGTAAGGGAATACTTTTTCTCGTTATAGCTAAGAATCTGAGGGCCTGATAAATCTCACAAGTTTAAGATTAATGCAAAGAAATTTAATTTGTTAGTCATGACTTCTTTTATTAATACTCTGCAGTTTGATTTAGACCACGAAGTGGAGAAAACACAGTTTCCAGTTAAAAGGAAAAAACCACCTGGCTTTGGAAGCTGAAAACTATCATCTTCTTTCCAGAAGTTTCTGGGCACATATACATCAAAAGTTTGCAGGACAGGTGGGTGGAAGGATGGGTGGATGCACGGGGTCATGGGTAGTAAACCGACCACAAGCCGTAGGAGGATTCATTGCCATTCCAGCAACCCATAAGATCAGTGACATCTTTTACATTTTTCTTTGAAACTTCAGTTTTAAAAGCACAAGACACATTGCCGTCAGCCCCCGATGGGCTCTTCAGCGTCCTGTTGCAATGGGACATGTGAATGGTGCTGGCTACCTGCAAAGGAATGAACAAGGTAATTTCCGAACAATATTCTTCTGAAGGATCATTAAATCATGGTGAGTACCTTCATGTGATAGTTCACCTCTCATTCACGTAGCAGTGTAGTTTACTGGTATAGGTTGTCACCATTTAGATGCGGTAATTCAATGTTCAGTTTGGCACCTAAGATTTCTGAAGAAAAAAGTTCTTAACAAAATGAAGGAATGCTAAAGATTTACTCATGTTTTGCCTATATGCCATGAAATCTCAACCATTTTGATATTGCTTACATGCCATTAATACCTCTGCTTTCTGGTTAGCTAATGTTGCCTTTGGTGATCCAGCTTGTCAAAAAGTTATGGTAGCTGTAGTGCTCTTTTGTGATGGTTATGTGAGTGAGAGATTATAAGTCTTTAAAAACAACAGGTGAACTTCCAAGTCTTACAGAAAAGACCTCGTAAAGAAAGAGAAAAGGATTCAGCTGACCTGCAAGGGAACAGTTACCCGTACAGTGATGTTGCCGCAAGGAATCGGGACCTGTTTACATTCTGAGATGTTCCTTTGATTTAATGACACTATGACTAACATTTAGAGTTCAATATGCACATACTTCTACACAAGTGTAGCCCATCCCAGTCTCTTCCAAGAATGACAGCAGAAAAAACAATCCAGAAAAATACAGAACCGGTCATAGGATGTTTCTTTTTTAATGCTGTATCTCTAGAACCTTGTTTATTTTGAAGGAAGAAATTTAGTAAGCAAATATACTACTTTCACACAATTTTCACTAGGATTAAACTTAGTGCTCGACTCCTTTGAGACATTAAGAGGCATGACCGTTATTGTAAAGAAAACCCTTTCCCTTTTCAGGAAGTTATGTCCTGTTACGTGATGGGTGCGGTGAACACCTCTTCTGGAAAGCTGCAGGAGGAGTTGATGTTTGCCTGGAAACACGGTGGAGTTTCCCATGGTCCGGGGCACGGCAGCACCGCAGTCCTCTCCCGGGGGAAAGCCGCGGTGCCCGCCCCAGCCAGCTGCCGAGCAAGCGCCAGCACTGCAAAAACCAGCAGGGCTCCTCTGATTGCACCCAAATACTTTCTATTTTGTGTCCTGCTTCTGTGTAACATGGAGAGGAAAAGCCCACGGCTGGTGGGCTGGGCAGGAGGCTGCGTGGCATGCCGCGCTGCAGCGACCGCAGCGCTCAGGCTTTTCAGCAGCTCTCGTTCTTGAGCAGTTTAAGCCAGGACTTCTCGTTGGATGGGAACTGCATCTGCCAAAAGGCCCCTTTGCATTTTACACGCAGCATTTCAAGAGTTCCCACGTGGTTCTCAAGAGCTGAATCAGGGCTTATAACCCCACAATAATCTTGGCCTCCCTCCCTGAGGGCTCAGTTATAGGTGATGGCATGTGGTCCTTGCTACAGTCAGATTAGCTTAAAAACATCTGTTTGGCTTTGGTGTTTTGAATCTTTCTGCAGCGAGCTGCTTCTCCTTGCTTTTCAAGCTTGCTTTCCTGTATGTAACATTTACATCATGATCTAAAAACAATTTTACACATAATAAAGTTTAACTATTTGGTATTTTTCATTTCAAAACTAAATAACAGACATTTAAGAGAATATTCTTTTTTTAAATGACACACATGATTATATTTTTAAATACCAAATGACACCCACAGTAAATTTTTTGGTCTTTCTCTAGCAAATACTCCATCAGTAAAGCTTGCCTGTATTTATGATTTTTTTTCTTAAGATGTTTTACTACATTTGGTAGAACTAACATCTGCTTCTCCAGGGACTCTCCTGACAATTGGGGATGTTTTTGAAAACTGTTTGAATTAAACTTAGCCTGCTCAGAAGTGTTTCCACAGGAGCCGACTGTACACATACAGTTTTCATCGATGACATTTGACAGACCTGTTAATCCCTCTTGACTCTGATATATGATATCACATTACAGGAGCTGGAGCAACCCAGTGATATACGCACATGCAAAATAACATTTACCGATTAGTTACCGTTTGTTCTGTTCAAAACCAAAAGCCCTGAAACAAGCTGTTTCATCGACAAAGAAGGAAGGAGGCAACGTTCCCTATTAATAGCGCTCCTCACCCCTTCAGGTGATGCTCTTCCTCCTAGACGTTGGGAAATCCCCACCGGCAGCCACTTGGCCCCGGCGGAGGAGGATGCGCGGGCACCTGACCGGTCCCCACGTGCACCCCTTCACACGGCGGCGCGAGCCGCATCTCTCCCCACCGCCCTCTTCCACGCTGTAGCACGGACTTGTCTTTCAGGCTCCACCAATTTTGGCTTAAATTTCTATTTTCTCCCTTTTTGGAGGCTATGCAGATGGACAGCCAAGTCAGCCTGCTCTCTGGAGGAACTCAGACTTTAAAGGCTGGCTGGACCCTCGGGAGCCACCTGAGCTCTGGAGAGCATGGCTCCAGGGGAGAGGATGCCCACGAAGCTACGCCCATGCCCCGCGGTGAGCGAGGAGCGCTGCGAGGCAGGCGAGGAAGCAGCGAGCGCGGCTGCCTTCCAGAAGAGACATGCTCCTGGTGCTGCTGGGGCACCTTCTCCCGGCACAGGGCAGCGGCGAGCGGAGGGCAGGACCCTCTGCGCTGTGCCTATCAACCAGCAGCCACTTCTCTTCTACCATTTGGCCATAGAAATTTTGCCAAGACTTTTGTTTCAGCCTTCCACAGAATGAAGTCCAAAAGGAGTAATTGTGAAAAGAAAAACATTTTTGCCAACTGAGTCTCAATTATCACATCAGCAGCCATATTCTTGTGTGTAAACTGTCTTTTTTTTTAAAAAAAAAAAACAACTCCAAAGTGCAAGAATTCCTTTGGGACTGTTACTGATGAAATCTTTTATTTTCTCTAAAGAGTGATGGTCCTTAGGGAATTGCCACGAGTTGTAAGAAAAGCAAGGTGTTGCAATGTAATGTAACATTATGATTTAAATGTGATACTCTCTGATTATCATTTCTCTTAAGTGCTGAATCTGCAGTATCTTTTTCTGCACACTCTTAAGAAACCTAACGCAAGGAAAAAAAAAAAAAAAAAATCTCCAAAAGATAGGTGTGATGCTTCTGCATTAAAATGATATCTTTGGACTTCATAAATTTGATTGCAAATATAATTCTAAACATGACACTCTTTATGTTGGAAATATAAAAATAAATATTTCTGTTGTTTTCAAGTCTCTAAAGCAAAGCCCTAAATGGAGTCTTCGCCTGTAGCCTTTCTGGTCTTTTTGCTCATATCGGATCTTTGCTTTTTGGTCAGAATCAATTATCTGTGCCAACATTTAAAAAAAAAAAAAAAAGAAAGGAAAAAAATTTTTTTCTTCTTTTGATGAAGTACAACCATTTAGCATTGGGTGACATGAATCAACGTGGACAATAAGAGACTTCTTCAACTAAAGAAAGATGTATTGATTCCTGAATATGCAATGTCTTTGACTTTGTCTGGAAGGGCGTTTCCTTGGTCAAGAAGACCAGGTCCTTTCACTGATTACATATTATCTCTTCTGCTCTTCCATACGTCTAATTATTCTTACAATTAAAATAGATTGCGTGATCTTTCATCTAAATCTTTCTCTTTAAGAAAAAGAGAATTTAAACCTTAATTTATGAACTCTGATCTTATTAACCTTTCATGCGATTCGCTTCTGTGCCTTGATCTTGTAAACAGGCTATTATACTTTCTGCAGTTTTATTTGGTATGTGCTATTTCAAGACACTCCGAAAACACCTGCACAACCTAAACTAAACATTTTTTCTCTTCCGCATCCTCGTTTAGTGTTCCGAGTCCCATCATTTGCTTCAAACCTTAGGAAAAAAAATCATTAAACAATCTGCATTAATAAATAGAAACTTTGTTATCTTTTGCCAGTGGTTTCTCCAGCAATCCCTTTCTGTCCAGAGCACACAGCTATTCTTTCTTTTGCCTCCTCCCGAAGGAATTTGTGCTCTCCACTCCTGCTGCTGTTTCTTCAGATGCGCTTTGTTTTCTTTGTCTCTGCTATTTCCATCAGCCCAGATTGTCTTTATTTCCTTTTTTCCCCGCTTTCCTCCTCCTATAGACATCAGGCCCTTAGCTTTTAAAGATCGCTCGTGTTGCTCCTTTTCCTCCATAGTTTTTACCATCTTATTTGTTCATCTTGGTTTATGAATGCTCTGTCCTCCATTCTTCATTCCTTTTATTGCAGCCTCGCTTCTTCTTCCTTCCCTTTCATTTCCTAGGATTCTACCTTGTTCTCTATCTCAGATGTTATTATTGCCCTGGATTCCCCTCCCTCTGAAATGCCACATCTGCCTTTGGCTGCTGACCGGCACTTCTACTTTCAGTCTCCTGCCTGTACTGAAGATGAGGGAAGATATTTCCCAAGGATGCACAGCTACTCCTCCCAGGAGCAAGAGCTGCTTGCAATTTAGATTTTTTGCCCTTCTCATCGAACACATCCTACTCACGAATTTTCAGAAGAGGCCAGTTCCTTCCTCGGTGAGTTAGAGCCCTGCAGCCTGTGCAGGGTTTGGCGGTGTGAGGCAGCAGGCGATTTCCTACAGCTGTCCCACGGCTTGCGGAGCTCTGCGCTCTCTTAAACTCGGAGGACTGTTGGGACTGTCCTATCTGATGCTCCGTGGGTACCCTACATTAACTGCTATTTGCCGCCTGTTTTTTTAACTTGTTTTTGTTCCTTAGGAGTCTGGAGACTAGTTCCATTTGCTGGGAGAAAATAAGTAGCATTACTGGTGTCACCTCGGAGTTTGCTGAAGGCTGTGGGATTTTGTCGAGGTGAAAGAGTAGCAGCCCACAAGTACTGTCCATGATGGGACAGGGAGCTGGGTGTCTCCAAAAGAAGTTCAGGACTACGCAGAGATAGAAAATATTCTATATTATAAGGTGGGATTTTTGTAATTTCTCTGCTTACAAGGCTTGTTTTGTAAACTTAGTTATCTTATGCAAAGGAAAAGTGGAGAAGGGATGGTTGCTTGGTTTGTTGGTTTTTTAATATTTATTTTTAAATAAATTCCAGAAGGTAGGTGCAAACAAAATCAGAGGTTTGACTTCAGGCCTAATAAGAAGGCAAAGAAAAAAGGGATTTTTTGCAAAAAGAAGAAAAAACCAACGGTCCAAACCTCAGATGCTTTCAATAATATGAGAGCTCTAGGGGAAGGCACCATCAAAGGCGCAGCCAGGAGAATTTTGTCTACTTTGACTTACTTTGGTAACTGGATTTGCCATTAGTAGTTCAGACTTTGCTCTTAGACCCACCCAACTATGAGAATAAAAAGCCCATGCTCCAACATGTGCAGAGGGCTGGAAAGATGGAGAGAAGTGCTGTGATTTCTCTCTGTGCAATACTGTGAGGCTGGAGTTCTGCTGTGTTAAAAAGATTGGACTGAAAAGACAAAATCAAATATATATGCAGGAGACATAGCCATGCTGGATTGGAGAATTTTTCAACTGTTGATTCATTTAAAATATGTCACGAAAAAGTCATTAATACAATGAAGAAACATGTTTTTTTCCCTCTGCTCACTATTTTCTTTCTTTCTTTGTTTTTTTTCTTACTTTAATTCTCTTATTTTCTTTTCATAGTTGCTAGCTGCAAATTCTTTCTCACCAACCTGGTGAGAAAGGTTGGTACAAACCAAACCAACCTGCCCAAACAGGCCTGGGTTGGGGATCAACAATTATTTTTCATGAATTATCATTGTATTAGTATGCTGTAAATCTTAGTACTTTGTTTTTTCTTTTATTTCCAAGGGCTGCATGTGGCCTTTTCACAGAGTTTTGGTTGCACCGGTGAAAAGCCAGGATAACCACGTCATTAAAGAGTGACTTGACACACACACACACATAGACATATCTAACTTTTTATGGGAAGCAAAGCAGGACGCCATCCATATTTCTTGTACAGAGGGAACAGAAGTTAATTTGTAGGTTGGTGAGAGAGAGCTTGTGACACTGCACTCCATTTCACATCAAGAGACATTAACTTGAAATTACTGTTTCCAAGGGAAACACTTATGACTCAAAGCATTAATTTGCATTAGCCCACGATAAGGCTAGCCTGTAAATTGAGTTATTGAAAATAACTCGCAACCATAGCACCAAGGAAGGAATTAACTGGGAATGTTTTCCTATAAACATAAGCTGATATTTTTTTCCAGGTAGTTAAAATACTAAAAGTGTGCAAAATGTAATCAATTTAGTTTTCTAGTAAAGTCATTATTTAACAAATTGTCACTATGGAAGTAATCAGTTTGGATAAATTTGCGTTGGCTGGGTTTTATCTCCTCACTTTTTAGTTTCATGTGAACAGCCTATTAAAACCCATGGCTTGGGACAAGCTCTACATTTTTCTCTTACAGCTGTGAGGACAATGGTCATTCTTTACAAATTTAGTTCAAGGTAATGTGATGTTCTACCCAATCTGGCAGAAAGATTTATAACTTAGCAACTGGGAGCTAAATTTCTGTGTTGTAAGCAAGTCTGGTCTCAGGCAAATTTCACCTCTTTTGAACATCATAACGATTATTTAGAAAAATCTTCATGAAATACACTCTTTACCCTTCGTGTTCTCCTATGATAACTACTCAAAGCTAGTTAACGATCAGCAGTATTAATAACTGAAATCTACACCAGAGAAATTATTCTGAATTGTTAGTAATTACCAGTTGCACATGTACCACCACTGTTTTAAATACCGGGTGAGCCGACATTCCCCCGAGTAAGCATAGTCAAGCAGGTCCCGTTTTTTCAATTCTCACTCCGGTTTCCACCCTCACTCAGCATCATAGCTTTGATACAAGAATGGAAATTCTTGCAAAATTTCTTTTCGTTACAAAAGCTTATCTTTCTTTTCAGGAGCGACCCAGACTGGTACCCCGGGGGGGAAATGCAGACACCCCTGCCCCCCGTGTGGGCATGCCCCATCCCTGCATATACAGCTCCGCAAAAGCCACACAGCTATCCGATTGCCTTTTGGCCCTCTCCAAACACCCTTCCAATTTATTAGATCCAAAGTTACTCTGGAAGAGTGAGGACTAATTTTCCAGACTAGGAAACTTAAATCCAGATGCTGTCTCCTTGTATTCCATTACCCTCTGCACCTATGCTTGTGCTGCAGCAGCAATCCTTTTGTTTTCCTTCCTTTCTTTTTTCTTCAAACCGACCAACAAACTTTCACATCCAGCAGCACAGGCATAGTACGGCGGGGCAGTGAAGCACCTAGGAGTTTGCCCAAAAGGCATAGCCTGGAAGGAGACTGATATACCAGCATATGCAATTGTTTCCTCTTCCCCATGGAAATGTGGTGCCTGGGGAACTGGAGGTTCGCCCTTTGGGCTGGAGAGGGTGAAGCTAAGCTGCTGAGCTACCCCAGCAGACGAAGGATCAATGCATCTCTGAATTACAGGCACGGCTTTTCCAGATTAGACACAGGATGTCTGGTTTTCTACTTGCACGCCCATGTGGTAAATAATATGATATATATATAAAAGGCAGGTGACAATGTTACACGTGTAGGTGAAGAGCATTAATAAAGAAGCAGGCTGGAGTCTTGTCGTTTCCCGTACGTACTGTGTGTTTTTCATGGAGTGGAGCATTGCGCTGCAGTGCCTTACCCCTGCCCCTCGTACGTCCCGTATTCTATCTGCCTGCCATGCCCGACAGGGCACCCCGCCGTGTGTCTCTCAATTGCTTCTCATGAGTAAGGACATTATTTTTGATCCAAACTAATACGTAATTATCTATTTCAGAATGTTTTATTAGGAATTAGGACCCTTTTTATATTTTAACCAAACATATTCATTTCACAGCATGTTAAAAATCATTTTCTCTCTCCTAACAGTGTTTATCCTTTCTCCGTAATATTTCACAGCTGAAGTCCTTTTCTAAGAGAGCTTGAAAAATATTGTCTGCTTTTATTTTTTTTAAATTGAGCATATATGGACAAAATCTGTCCTCTCCTTTCTTGTCCTTAGCATTCTAAAATGTACCTGTGTTCAAATATTAAGAAATAAAACAAATATAAATTATGCATTTTCCAAGTTAATTTAAAATGCATTATGCACTGCTTTGTTCTCTGGAATTAGTATTATTAAGGGGACAGATCTGTATGGATTAATTTTGAGTCAGTTTATTCACTTCTTTGTAATTCAGTGGCAAGGATTTCTGTCCCCAGGCATCAAATTAAAATTTTTACTGTAAGTAACACATACACAATATGGACCTCTTTGTATTGTTTCTTTGTTTTTCTATCAGACAGCATATTTACATATTGTATTATTTCACAAAACCATCTCTTTCAAAGTAAACAAAACTTTTTTCCCTCCCTTCTTGAAAATTATTTTAGTGTTCCCATTGTCACGATACCCAACTGGCACCAATAGTTCTAGTTTTGAGGGTTTTTCCCTTTCCACCAATAATCACATAATATTTAGCTGTGTCTTCCCCGAGTTCTATCACAAGCTGAATAACCATCCAACCTCTCTTTCCTTCCAAATATTTTTGGTGGTGTTTGAGCTGCTGCTTTAGGATTATTTTTTTTAAAAAACAAGCTATTCAATAATCATTTTAAAATATTGTTTTATTGTAATAATTCTTTGCACTTACATGTTTTAAATCTTTATTTTTCCCTAAACTGAGCAAGAAAATAGAGTCTGCTTTCTTAATTAGTCTTCTTTAAACAAAATATCCTTTCATATGCACTAATAAAGACTAAGGATCATTTCTCTCTTGTTTAAATAACTGCTTGCTGTAGTATAAAATTGTAAGAGACATGATGCAGATCAAGATGCTGGCTTGAAGTGGAGAAGAGGAACAAGCAGTGCAATAATAAGCAGATTTTAATGATTTACTATAAATCAGCATTTTTGCCCTGTCAGTGAGATTGAAGAGGCAGACAGCTCCTCACATGTCTGCCTAGCAAATGTCTTCCTGATGAATCATGTGCTCTGAATCACTGATCACAACATTCAAACAGCACATCCAAATAATGAGGAAAACATATACACAGCATTCTTACAGCTAGTCTAAAACTGCAGGAATATGTGTTTTTAGTGGTGTGGTAGTTAAACCCCTACATTGATACTGTGTCTGTTCAGCAGCGGGTAATATAAGGTTAACTATTGATGCCCTAGCTTTGCTTCCACTCGTTAAACCGACGGTGGAAATATAATCTTTACGTACTCTGCAGGAAAAAAGAAGGCAAAACTGGATACCAATGTATATTTTTAATTTTTTTTCCAACAGGGAAATGCATCGATTACTTTTTGAGAGAAACATTATTGCCTTTAATTAGAAAACTACCAAGGCTAGTGTTTTATAAACAGGATAGTTCAGATGACCATTGTTAATGATTTCAGTTGATCACTAAGATAATAGTGATTATAAAATATTATGCATTACATGCCATAATAGACGCTGAACCTCCTCGCAATCCTGCCAATGGTTTCAGGTAACCAAATAATTGTCATCAAAGCCTCCTGCAATGGTGGGGTGTGAGAACTCCAGTTCTCCACAGCAAAACTCACAGGTTTTTTAAGGATGACTTGGATACGGTGAAGGCTCCGTGGGGGTGAATGGGATGAGGTGCAGCCCCAAAAGCTCTGGGAGAATTAAGGAATGAACTGCAGAGTGGGGTCTAGTCTCAGCCTTCGCAGGCAACGCTCCCATGAGCAGGACTGAAAGGCATTAGACAAAACTTCCCTGAGTAAATACGGGAGCTGACCCACCTCGCCCCCGTGGGTTCAGGAAGGCTGATAATTTGCCCGGCAGTAATAACTGTGATAATTGTCATCCTCGCTTGCAGGAGATGCTCTGGCAAGGCTTTCACACCGCTGCAGCTGAGTGAGGGTAAGCCCATTTGCAGGTCAGCTTGGAGGACCTCATCCTGCAGCTCGCTAACTTCGCTGTCTGTGGATAAAATGAGGACTTTGGCTTCCAGCAGTCGCTGTCCTTTAACCTTTCATTAACACCATCATTTATTCAGCAAACAGTTATGAAAGAAATAATTTTGTATTAGTAGGAACCTTGGATTTAGAGACTTAAAAAAAAAAGATTATTCCAAGTTTGGTTGTGGTGATCTTTTGAAAGATAGTGACTTGTAATTCTTAGTTTTGTAGACTGTAACTTTTGCATTTGTTACTAATTTTCTGCACTGCTCTAAACGCACTGTGTGCATTTAGTTTGAAATGTGTTAGTACCATTTACGTTCACAGTATTTGCAGTTCAAGTCAGCCTTATGCAGACTTAGTAAAAGGTTTTTCCTGGCGATCTTGCAGATGAGCCGGCACTCGAAATCCACGGATGGTTTTTCTCCATGACCCTGTATCCTGCTATCCATTTGATGCAGAATCACAATACATGTTTTTGCAAGAAGCTGCTGTCCATTGTTTAAAGACATGAAATTCAAAGTCCACATCTTTTCTGGTTTGCACTCAAGGGAAGAAAATAATAATGGGCTTTTAAAACAATAAAATGTCAATGTATTTTAAACATGACCATGTCAGGCTCAAAAATGTTTTTCAAAAGAATATCCATTTGTTTAATTTGAATACGAACATACTTAATTTCATGGCCATTTGGTTAAAGCACTTATTTTTATTAATGTGTTATTGAGCTAGAAGCTGAGGGCACTGGTCAGTTTGCTACTGTATAACTCACTCGCGTGGAGAATGAAGTCTCGCAGTACAAAGGGGAAAACTCATACGTGCTATTCAGGCATCACAATGGTATATTTGATCTGTGTTCTTATTTTATTCAAAGTAAGGAGGGGAAAAAAACAAAATGCTCAGACTGCTGATTTCTGCAGAAAAAATCTGCAAATGAACTGTTCTATTAGCACAAATGTACAAAAGTCTTTAGAACCTCTCTCTTCAAAAGCATAATTAGGTATTTATTTCAGACATACTAACATCTTTGCAGTAGCTAATAAGATGCAGCCCATTTGAATATTAATATAATAAATGATTAAATTAAACAGCAAGATTCAGACTCAGAAATAGCCTTTATAGGTCCCAGGGGGTCACTAAAACTGTATTCCATTTCTTCCTACAGTTAACATAGTACAAGGGACATGAATGCGTAAAGCAATATTTGTCTTATGAAACATGGAGTTTTATATTGTGCTATTCAGTTTTATTACTCCACAGTTTGAAGCTGAGGCCTGTGATGAAGTCACCATGCTGGGACCCAACAGCAACTCTTCCTGTTTCAGTGCTTTTTGGCATCAAAGTGACGCATCGTTGCTTTGGCAGAGGCAAACCTAGTGGCAGGCTACATATAAATAGGTTAACAATGTTGGCATGGGATAAACTAATAACACCACACACAAAAAAAGTTGTTGTAAAGTAAACGGCTGAGGAATTTTTCATCTGCACATTATTTATTTATTGTTAATAATATGCACCCAATAATGTGCAGAATTAATATCAACAGCACAGGGATGATAGGTTGGGCTTATTTTTTTTCCCCTCTACACCAGATAAAAGAAAAATAGGCAAAGTAGGCAATTATAATTGGCCATTATTCCAATAAAGGTGTTTCCCTTCTCAAATTAGTCCATGAAAACTGCACACTATCCAAATCCCATGAACCTGAGAGGTGTTAATAAACATCTGGTCGTGGTTTTTGCTTAATTAGCAATCCTTAGTTTGGACTGAAGGCTGTTTATGTAAAACAAAACACACGTACATGTGTGCGTGCGCACACACACTCTCTCTCTCTCCCCCTCCCTCCCTAACAATAACAAAAAAAAGGGGGGTTTTGTTTTGTGAGCCACCGCCCTTCAGCAGTCCAAACCCGCTTCTTGTAAGTGCTCGGTGGGAGAATTGGATTTTTAAGTCTTATCATTTGTCAACACAGCAGAATAAAATGAAAGCTATTTGGATTTGTCTGTTTCTGTTCATTTTACCAGACTAATGTCACCTCAATCAGACCTACAAAATCCCCGTATTTTATTGGAAACAAAATTACCATTTTTAAATGCAAAAAGAAATTGCATACTTACTACAGGTTACTGAAAAATGCCATTTTATTATTCTTAGCATCCAAAACCTTACAGCACCATCTCTCTAAGGAGCAGCATTGGCAGGGAGGTAATGGATAAACATGCAACTGGGCTTGCAAGACTATACTGTCTAAATTAGATAAAAGAAAAGTAGGAAGAAAACTCCAAGATAAGTGGTACAAAGTAAATCAAAACAAATCATCTTACCAAACTTTATTCGCATCTGATACCATTTTTAGAAATTAAGGTCAGTTTTGTGGAACTAATAGGGAGTTACACCTATATATCTTGGGCACCATGACAATGCTTGAGAGGAAGATTTATACACTATGGTTGCAGATGCAGAAGAAAGATATGAGAGATCAAATGGAAGTGCATGATAACAAATGAAAAATGGTCCCCACAGCCCATAAATTAATTGAGAAAAGAAGGTTGTCATTATTTGAACATGCTTTAAAATAAGGTATGGGGTCCAGATGGCAGAGAATAGATAGGCCAACGAAGTTTGAGTAATTGATGACTTAAAAATAAAACAAGATCTTAAAGAAATGAATCACGTTGGGAGAGTTAGAGGAGGAATATTAGATGAAAAAGCACAAAAACTCCTCGAAACTTCAGAGCAAAAATCAAAGTATAGGAAAACAGACACATTTTTTGGTGAAGGATCTAAATAAATGTAAGTAATAAATATTTCAGGCAGCAATTGTATCCCCATTAAGGACACTTTTCTATTGTCGTTTCATTAACTTAGTCAGCTTTGTTTTCACGATTTTATTTCTCTTTTTTGTGGTCTAAGTTTTTTTAGGAATGAACTGAAAGAAATTAGCAAAGACTGTGCTATAAAATCACAATTACCATTTCTGCTCCCATCACTGTTGTTAGCTCATAAGGTCACTGCAAAGAGCCCTTTGGTAAGCAGTGACACGCTTTCCAGAGCTTATTGTCTGCATTTACAGGATCCGATTTCCAGCAACCGCTTGTTGTGCTGGTTAAACCCAAACCCTTCCTTGCCTCATTTTCAGGTTAGCAGGGTCAGGCGGGTCAGGGAGGAAGTGACAACACTCGCACCGTCGGGTTTTTCCCCTGGTTTTATTTCCCCTTTCTCTATTCTTATTCTTTGGTCGCACACTGAAGGGGTGGGAGCACATCCCTTTAAACACCACTTCAGTGTTACGCAATGCCAGGTAATAAATACATAAACTATGTCCAATTTCAGTATTTTTGCCTTTGAAATTTCACCCATCTATCCAGAGAGGAGATGAAAACATCTGTATGGGGGAGGGTGAGTGTGTCTGCAAGGGCGTGTGTGTATCTGTGTTCGCATATGTATCTGCACTTTGTGTGTGTGTGTGCGCGCGGGCGCATATGCGTGTGTGCATTTTCCATATTTATCGCTTTTCAGTACATTAGAGCATTTAGTACTTTGGAAGGCACTCATCCAAACAGAGCTCCATGTAAATGCACTGTGTACAAGCCAAGAAAGAACGGCTCCAGGCTGATAGAAACCTCAGAAGTATGTTAAATCATAGTACTCAACTGTTCCTCATTAGAACACTCCTCATTTCTTTTTTTTTTCCTTCCACTTAAAAAAAAAATAATTTTTCCTCAAAGCCACTTACTTCGATGCTGCACACTAGGAGCATATTATGAATATTCAGATTGAAAATAGAGAACCATCTAATAACGTGGAACACAAAGGAGCCCTGAAATGTATTCAGCCTCTTATTTACATTGTTATGAGAGATATTGCATTATCAAACAACGGCTCTATTCCACACTGTATCCGTTACCCCTCGCATTAGGCTCCTTGGGAACTTATTATTGATGACAAAAATGCATCTAATGAGAGACTGCAGACTCGCTAAATGTATAGGTAAGCTATATTGCCTATAAGAAAGATAGCCCTAAAGGAAAAAACATCAAAGCCCGAGAGCCGATTTGTTCAGAAGTGCAACTGAGATGGGAAGAAAAGCAAACTTGGGGACCTTCCCATCCTCACACACAATGATGTCATTAAGGTACATTAATCTCAAAAAAGATATATACAGGGAAACTAAAACGTGACCCTCGGTGCGGAAGGCAAGCAAAATGCTTGAAAATATTCTGAAGGCAGAAATACGCAGGCAACAAACATTTCAAGGGAAAGATAGTTGCCAGCAGGATTGATTTGAATACTCAAACTGGTGATTTATTTTTCATGCTTCTCATAAAAAGAAGAGATCCGTTTTTTCCCCTCCTCTCCCCCTCGCTCTCGCTCGCTCGTTCCCAGACGGTGGAAAGGATGGGATGAGACTCGCCGTGCCCATTGAGCAATGGCTGCCCTTTCACAGACATCACAAATGAATGCAGGATGCTGGATAGACCAATTCAAACACTTTACCAGGAGTGTATCAAAAAATGGGATAATCCACGTTCTTTGCATTTGTAAGAGAAGAAAGGGAAAAAGGACAATTTCATTAAAAGTCCAGCCTCTGTAAAGAGAATGTTAAATAGTTTCATACCCCAAACCCAAACTGCTTTGAATGCAAGTCCTGCTTTGCCCTTAACTGAAATGAAATTTCACAAATCTGGCTGTACATAGAGGAAGAAAATGAAAGACAAAATATTTACTCGTGGACTCAATAGTCCCCTTTTTAAAAGGGAGGGGGTTAACTATTGATTTTTTTAACAATATAAATTTAGCATATTTCACATGATCCATTACATTCCTTAGAACCATTAAGATGCAGTTTACATGATTTATTCAGAATAAGGTCCACTTTTAGCTATATTTAAGTCTCCTATTTGTTATTTAACATGTGTTTAATGTTTTCTGTCCCTGCTGTGCACAGCTGCAAGCTGCTATTTTTTGGCAATTTTTGTGACTGTGAAGTGATTTGTGTCTTTGAATCTCACCTTTCTATTCTATGGCCTGCTGTTTTGATTTTTTTCTAAACTTTAAGAAATAAGTTGCACTGTGTTATGACCTTTACTTCACTTCATGGAAGTAAACAAGAAGTCTAAAAGGACCATAAAAAAATCATGGCAGGTATCCTTATGGGGTAGATACAAGGACACATATGTAATTGATTTAGCATTTTGTGACACAGTAATTCAAAGCAGTTTAAGAAAAACCCTCTAAAAATCCAGTAATGACATAGGAACTACTAATTGAGTGCTGGCAAACACTTCACTCACCACTTACAGTCTAGGCATATAAATCTTCCATGGCAGGGAATCTTCCATATTGTACAACTTCATTAAGATCATTTCAGCTGATCTCAGTTAGAGGAAATCTGACCAGAAAATAAGTTGTTATTATTGTACAATATATTTAAAATATCCTATTTGTTTTTACAGTTACAAAGCAAGCAGAGCACGATGTTGAAGTGCAACAGATAGATACAAACGATTGACGGGAGTTTTGTAGCAGAACAATGGTCATGGCATAAGGATCCTGGTGTTTCAATTGGCTTCCTGGATACAAAACTTTTGAAAAGCAATAATAATGAATGATGGCAAAGCGTGACAGCTATAGCAGTGTAATTGTCTTTTTTTGTGTTTGTTTGTTTTAAATGGGACTTTCCGAAATATGGCTATGAGCAATTGTGAAAGTTTGTTGCAACGCAATGAATTCATCTCCAGTCATCTCCAGCATTTCTGTGCCGTTGCTACAAACCCCACGCCCCGCACAGGGCTCCGTGTACCTGCACGCCACAGCCGCTGCAGGACCTCCCGGCGCCTGCCCGCCCCGCCTCAAGCCCGTGCCGACCTCAGTGTGCCGTATTGCGCTTAGGCAGTCCCAGGCGCCCTGCCAGCCCCGATCCCCAGCCTGGCCCGGTCCTGACCAGACCCAAGCCCAGCCAGACATGATCTCCTGCACCCCTCCCCGTGGAGCAGAAGCAGCTGCTCATGGTGTGAGCGCCAGCGGCCATATATCAGGCGTGGCAATAAGAGGCACCGCAAAAGGACTTAACCGCCCGATATTCACCCGTATGTCCCGAACTCCTTCAGATTGACGAGGCACTCCTGCAGACACGTAAATACTGCTACCTCGTCCACTTACGGCTTTTCACACTGAGGTCAGCAGCCGCACCGCCCTGCCTGTGCTCAGCCTGCAGCAGTCGGCACAGCCTCCCCGGCATCCCTCGCCTTTTCATCCGCTCTTTTTCCTTCGGCCACCTCTCGATTTCGAGGAAATGAATCAGTATCTCTCTTGCAAATTAGAATCTACGTATAATTCATGGGCAATGAATGTGCAATGTTCATATAATGATCTAAAAAGGCAGTTAGCAGTGCATAATGCATATGCTGGTACATATTCCTTTTTTATGTGGAGTAAAATGGGAGTGCTTTGTGGTTGCTGAAATCTCAGAGATGCGTGCCGGTGAGTCACTCTCTTTTTTGGAAGGTTCATATTCCACATCACCGGTAAATATAAGGAAAGTGAAGCACTGTTGGGTGTATTGGGGGTATTTGTTGTCGCTCTTTATGATATCTCTGGATAATTTCAGTGTCTATCAAACTGCTACTTTAATTGATAGGAGAGCATTTCCCCCTAACAATTTTAAGCAAATATAGCAGGTAAAAATGCCTGTGTCAATTTGAATACATTTACCTGTAAGTGGAAAACTTAGTAACTTCATTTATCTGTTTTTAATGAAAATAGAAAATGCACTGCCATATAACTTTAAAAAAAAAAAAGTAAAATATACTAGTTATTACTGTTTGATATATGTTCCCCATCCTTTTATAGGATCTGTAAGAGAAAGCCATGTTGAAACAGTTTAATGCAATGCCTTTAACTTATCTAAACCACATTCAACTGACTGCACTGGGAAAATTGAATCTTTTCCTCACAATCTTAGTGACATGAAAAATATATAATACAGTAAATGATTAATGCAGTTATAAACTATACCTGAGATAAGATTTAAGTATTCATATTTCTATCATGTTAATACAACACGATAAACCCATGAAGCAAACTTGACCACAGCATTTGTTATTCTGTCCAGTGTTCAATTATTCTTTGTCCAAATACAATTTAGGAGCTTGCTGGAATACATTCTCCGGGTACGAAGCATTATGTGCTACAGTGAGATAATCAAAGCAGTGGTCAGCAACTGTAGACCTCGATCCAGTATATGCCGAGCTGCAAAATAAAAAGGAGCCCAGAATATAACCACATGCAGGTTTTTATTTTGGTTGTCCAACATATGTCATTTACACGTGAAAGCATTATTTTTCTTTGCTTCTCTAATATTTCACTCAAAGCTTTACATTTTTAGGTAACCTAAATTGACATAATCACAGATGTGCTTAGCAACTACCAAAGCAATTTCAAACCACGTTTCTTTAATAACCAACCTCTTCTTCTAATTTGTGCAGTAAGGGTCAAATTCTGCCCATGGGAAACACATGTATACAGCTCTGAATGATACCAAGAGAAAAATGAGCCCAGAGTGATGACCACTTTGATGCTTTGATAGGCATTTTATTACAAGGATCCTGTGCCTCCATGTAAATAATAACCAATCATACTGTAGGCAGGCAGCATGCCCAGCAGGGAAAGCACAAAGCTGGGAGACAGGATGGGAAACCTGTGGATCTGTCTTGGCCAGTATCTTTGCAGCAGGTTACTTGAGGTCTCAACTTTCCCTTTTGCAAAATGAGTATAAAACTTAATTTTCGAAGGTGCATTTATACCCTTGCATGAAAGGTGAGATAATTTTGAAATTAGATCAGATAATAAATAAAGTGATGAAGATATTTTACAAGTTTAACCCAGCTTTGAGCAAAGGGTTGGAGTAGACGACAGTAGTCCAACCTAAATTATTCTATGATTCAATGACTGCAGCCCTTGGCAGCATTGGTTTTAAAATACCTGCCACTCCAAGCCCTCGTCCCACAACTCCAGCCACTAACTTACCATCCATGTACATGGACACCCCAGATGTATCTCATGCTGTGGTGACCCACTTTAACCAGCCGTATGTGGACTGCAGTCTCCTCAGGGCCAGCTGAAAATTCCCTTGAGCTCTTTGAAATTCCTGATCTGGAATCGGTGGTAAAAGCTAGAGGTTCTTTTAAGAGTTACTCAGAAAATAATGCTGAAGACGAGCAGGATTTAATAATGAAAAAAAAAAAAATTGTCAAAGCTTTCATTGAAAAATTAAATTGCCAAGAGTTTTTCTGCTTTATTTGCCCCCCAACTCAGCTGTCAGCTGAAGAGCTTTTGATGAAAACATATTTTTGAAGTGAGTATAGAAGCCAGCTGGGACGGCCAGGCAAGGCCCTTTGCTAAGCTAATCTGTCACTGACTAAGGTTTGGATGGGCAAGCATTCAGCATGATCTGAGGTTTGTCTAGCTTTCAGAATGGTAGGTAAGCTTAATAGCCATGTTTTAAATAATAGTGCTAAACCATATCGCATTGCAAATATGCCCTGTAATCAAAAGGAAAAAAAAAAAGCAAGGAGCCGACAGAATTAGAATAGAATACAATCCACCTCTCTGGGTGGAGTTATTTTATTTTCCCAAAAGGAGCCACAAGCTCTTCTTTAATTAAATAGGCCTTAAGAACACAAACAGCATCAAAAAAGATAAGCAGAAATGAAATACTTCCCACTACTTGTTTAAAATTTGAGTATGCTGTGATAATTCTTTATTTCCACGAGACTAATTTTATAGGCTCATTCACTTCCTATTTGATCAGAACTTCTGCATATAATAGTTACCAGCATTTCAAACAAGAAATCATATATGATTGTATATATATCAGGATACTCACTGTTGTAGTGGTAATACTAGTAACAGGACATTTTTACTTAAGAATAAAAAAGCCGACACAATTGGGCAGCCCTAGCAGACAGACACCATTATTGCTCTGATAAAACGCAGTGCAATATGCAGCTGTTTAATTAGGTATTGATATAAGCATTTTCCTCTATAGGCACTGATAGGAACTCCATTTGCATTTTTGTGTATGTAATTTCATGTATATATGTAAATCTGACCTGCAATAAATACTTAATTTCTTTCAAGCTTTCCTGATTTACTTTCATGCCTGTTGCAAAACTTCTAGAAATACAAATGGTTTCCTTTCACGAGCAAGATACGTCAAGTGTCTTCCTTTTTGTAACACATTTACATTTCTCAGGTTTTCTAGCTTGGTTTGTGCTACTCTCAGTGATGCAAACTCTTGAATGGAGACTTAATGTCCTCGCAGCAATCTTACAACAATTTCAAAACATGCCTATGGTAATCCTATTATCACACAAGCTTGCAATGACAAAATTATTTCAGTGCAAGTCTGCAGTGACCCTCTGGAAGGCAATACCATTATAATGTGAGGTTATACAGGTAAAATGAATTCAGTGAAAATACACACTGTGTTTGAATTTCAGTATGGAGCCCTGATGACATGATAAAATCAAGTTCACCTTTATGCTACATTATGTTAAATGCAAGGATAAGATGGAAGGAGCTGTGCTCAAAAAATATGTAGCAAGAGCGGTGTAAAACACAAGGGGTTCAAGTAGGTCCAGAGTGAAAGTCCAACCGGTTTGCCAAAAGAGCTCAACAGACTTGTTCAAGTGTGGTCAGTCTAGGAGGGGTGCAATGGTAATCCTGATACGCCAGAAGCTGCCCAGCAGGCCAGGTACCCGTCCAGTGGCGGAGCCCAACACCTCTGCTCCGCTACCCAGCCGTGCCACCTCCCTGTCTGTGGCCACCAAAGGCACCTTCCTCAGCACCTGTGAAGAGCCCTTATCCTAAGCCATTTTAAGCCTTCAGCCAACACATAATGATTACTGTTTATCATGTCTTCCAACACTCAAAAGGGCGATGCAAAATCAGCACTGAATTCATTAATTTATTAATTAAAAGAGAGGAGAGGAATACATTAGCAGTCTCCAGAAACGGTCATGCAGAAGCGCACTCTCCATAAAACTCTTTGGCCCTCACCTCCTCCTGCACGAGCAGAACAGACCCGAAGGTTGGGGCCCCATTCAGTGAACATGGTCAAGCGTGCAGGGATCTTTCCTTAGGGAAACAGAGATGCTTCCCTACTCCTGATTCAGATTTTTATCCAGCTTAACACTGTTATCATTACACCACCAACACACAGTAAATTAACAGGGGCACCCGGGCGCTGCCGAGGCAAAAGGAGATTTTGCTGGGCTGGCTTGCGGCACGAATGGGTGAGGCAAGCCTCCAGGCTGGGGGCGTAGCCTCGGCAGTGCCGGCGCCCCTGGAGAGCCACCGCGGCTTCTGGGGGCTCTTTGTCAGATGTGTGGGAAACACAAGTGCGCGGTGCAATATTTTGGCCAGTGACAGGTGGAATCAATCTCACCCAGCATTAAATATGTAAAGTCAGGTATCTAGCCTGCACTAGTCGCTAAGCTACACCTTTTTTTATAATCAGTGTGGACTATAAATCCAATTCATGTGACCAACGCTAAGACTGTCTTAGCACAAACCACCTTGTTTCACTCCACTGACTTTAAAGGGTAACTAGCTCAGACTTAATTGTCTAACTTTTAGACATCAAAGTCAAGGAAGATGAATATTATCTACCCAATATTCCATGGATGTCAAACTGAACTGGGCAAAAAATAAGAGAGACTAGTCAAACTATTTCCCCTTTTGATAATTAGTAACCAGAAGATGTTTACTTACAGAATATGCTTTTCAGAAATAACTTAAATAAATCTGTGAAGCTGTCAACTATTGCAGATGTTTTCTATCTACATCTGTAGGGATTTCATAACACTTATTAAAAACCTTCACACATCTAGCTTGGGAAAGCCCTTCCAGATGAAAGGGTGGTTTCCAGGGATAGGCTGTTCGCTTCAAGGTTTTCTAATACTTTTTAGGTTGGAAAGTATGATTTTTCTGCTTTGAACCTGAGCTGTCTATGTAGTCTTGAAGTAAACAGAGAGGGAGAGTCCATAAACCTTAACAGTATAATTGAGAATGATCTGGCATCAGTGGTGTCATATCTGGGATGAGCCATTGCAAGTCCCCCACAATCTGTCTTACAGGTAACAGTTGTCTGAGGGGCTCCAGGAGAGTTCCCTGTGTGTCATTAGCCCCCTCTGAAGGGAAGATGAATTGGAGGTATTTAAGGAGTGTGGCTCGAGACTTGACAGATACAAGTTTGTAAAGAACGGGCCAAACAAAGTCCCAGTTCCTCACATCCCAATGATTTTCCCAGCCAACAACATACAGCAGGAAGAGAAAATCAAGGAAAGCTTTCCTATGTTATTACTTTTACAAGTGTCTCAAAGTGACTGACAGCGTTCATATTCTCATTATGGCATCTGCAGATAATGAGGTATCTAGGCACAGGAATATCCACTGCTTGAGCATGCCAGGAATATTATTGCTGACGTTTGAGCAAAAACATTGCAATTCCACACAATACCTCTACATCTTAGAAACGTCAAAACACAGCCAGATGCTGGAGCCATGGCTGCTGAAATCACATGGGTTAGCTGGTATCTCTTGAAAGAATTATTATAGATGTAAGGTATCTATTTAGCCAGTCAGGATTGTGGGTTTTAATTCTGCAGATAAGAGCAGGCTCTCCCCAGAATTTAAAGACTCTCTCCCCTTCCTTCTTCTGAAATCTTCATCATTTTCTATAAACAAGGCTCAAGAACTGTCTCAAGTGCTGTGAGGAAGAACTTTCTGAGTCAAGGAAGAAGTCTTACGTTTCTGAGCTATACAGCAGCTAAAACAACTCGCTCTGAAGGAAGGCTGCAGAAAACATACAGTCTCAGACAGCTGAGGTGGTCCCGTGACTGATGGCTCAGGGCTAACTCTGCCACTGACCTACTGGAGTGTGACCTTTGGCATGTTACTTTGCCACAGCGATGCTCTCCTGCCACTGGTGCACATCATCTAGTTAGCTGTCAGCCTCGGAGCCAAGTGTCCTTCACCCTGAGTCTGAGATGGAAGGGAGGGGCAGACAGACAGATACTAACCACACACGATGTGTGCATGCCTGTGACTGAACTGCAGGAGGTATCTACAGGTTCAGCTTCCAAATACAACAAGGTGAAGAATGTTTGAAATCTGAAAATTAGGCACAGAAACTTCTTTAAAATGCTGTTGCTGGGAGGCATGGAGGTCACGTCTAGGAAATGCAGCTCTGGCAGTGTCAACAGGGCTGCTCCAGCTGTGCTGGGCAGTGCGCTGCCTGCTGGGGACACCCGCTGGGTCCCAGGCACAGGGGCACTGAGTCAGCAAGCTGCTCTACCCTGCTCAGTGAAAATGCTCTGAATACATAAGAGGTTTACAACAAATAATCAATAGAGCAATGCTGGACATGCACATCTTCTTCCTTCCCTTCCTCCCTCCCTTCGCAACTGACTGTAGAGATGGAGAGGGCACTGCCAACACCGACTCCTCCCTTTTCCCTTGAGCTGTGTGAGATGCTGATGCTGGGACATGTGCCTTTACCAACTTCACCTTCCCCATTGCCACCGAGTGTTTTTATTGCCTTGGCAGGATCTCCATGTCTTTTTCTTGTCTTTGAACACAGGCCTGGCATGGGTGGCATTAGGATAGGAAGCAAGCACTAAGTCTCCTTAAGAGCAACAGATGTCCTTAGCCTGAAAGAAAGCAACCAGGCCTTCACACATATAACACAAAGAAAGGATGTCTCCACATGTCTTCGTAATGTCTTTGGACATTATAGCTGCTTTTTTCCCCCACCATGCTTCTGCTGTTTGACCCTTGTCCCAGCTAAAAGCGCAAGGCATGTTAGGTGCAAAGTAATATTCTCAGTCCTGCCGTTGCAATACCCAGTGATCCACAACAGCCTGCGTGGGGACGCCTATGAGCAAACACAAGGAAATTTGCAGAAGACCTTCACACAAAACTAGACAGGGTATGTGTAGGGTCAATATACAGCATTCATTGTTACGCCTTCCTTCTAAAGAAATTGTTTCTCCAGCTGGATATCAAAACTTCAGTCAAATGCCTTGTCAAAATGAAGTGCTTTAAAAAAATCACTGTGGCTAAAGAGAAGATAGTAAAAGAGTTGAGACTGATTGCTATTCCTTGGCATCACGCATAAGCTAAATTGCAGCAGGTGTACTGAAATAAAAATGTACACCAGTACATTGGATAAGGGTTTATACTCATTTAAAAGATTTCTTGTAAAAAAAATCAGTATTAAAAACTCTAAACCTTTCCTAGAGAAGAATCTCACAGCAACAGGTTATTAAATCCACATCATATTGTATGCCAATATTTCTAAGCTACTTTTGTGCCAAAAATCTGAAAAATCACCAAGTGTCGAAATGAAAACTACAGAAGGATTTATAATGTTCAGGAAATAAAAACAACGTGCTCCGACAGCTCAGACAACCACCTGAGATACAGTAGTTTGCTAAATACTAAATAAGACTTCTTCAATTATCACAAGAGGAAAGTCTCGTGGTTAGGACACCTTGTGAAATGTGAGAAGTTTCAGTTCAATGTGTTGCTCCACCACAGCCTCCGAGTGCGACTTTGGTCATACCGTTTACCCTCCGTTTCCCGTCTGCAAACTGGAAATGTGACTCCCTTCACACTCTCCTGGCCCCGCTGCTCTAATGAGGCAGCGGCTGTGTTCCCTCCGCACATAGCGCGGCAGATCCTGATGTTGGTGAGATCCTGATGATGGCTGTAAAGCAGAAAATAACTAATAAAATGAGGGAGTAATTTTTTTCAGAATTACAGGAGAATTCAGTCAAACAAATACCAGAAGCATTAATCAATTAAATTTCTAGCACCAGTCTGGAAATGTACTATACTTCTCTTAGAATTGGTCTACCTTATGAAAATAATAAATCCTACATTTTCATGAGGGTTTTTTTTTTTCTTTCCTCCACGTGCTTACAGATTTCTTATTATGCTTTGTCACCAAGTGCCACACTAAATGTTGAGCCCTTTCCTCAGAGTGTAGCTAAAAGGGAAGAAAATAATGATGTCTCGTAATGACAGCTGTCGGAGGGATTTGTGAGAATCAAAAAGCTTTCTGGAAAACCCAGTGTACAAAACGCTTGACCCAGTTGTCATTACTTCTGCCCGGCCCAGCCACTACCCCGTACACCAGGAGCCTACTCCTGCGCTGGCTGATGCAGAGGCAGTGTGGGACAGGCGGTGAGAGACAGAGCAGGGCAGCTGCAAATGAAAATCACCCTGGGGAGGGTTACAACTAGATAAAGTTTTCGACAACAAGATTCCAGAGACTGCTGACTGGAGAAAAGCTCAATATTTTAGTCTCAGTACAAATTTGCTTCAATCTTATACAACTCCCATGCAGCAGCATCCACAGCTGCATGCTGTAAACAACAAACAAATCTATTTCCATCAGCCCTGCTGATGCTATGAGAAAAGTGCCTGAGCATAAGACATGCACAGATGTAGAGTCTCACCTGAGCCTAGTGCTGCCCTCCATTTGGCCCCTCTAACTTAATATCGTTGTTACAAAGCTATTGGTCTCCTGGTAGCGAGCTGGCTCAATGCAGAGCCTCTTCTTCCAGCTAATCTGACAACTCCGATCCAAGAAGCATCAAGGGCCCAATTAAGAAGACACATCTTATCAAGGAGCTTATTTTGCATAACAGAATACAAATGACGAATAAAAATTTAATGTTTAATAACTTAGTACAAAGAGGGCTGTTGATATAGAATGCCTGGAATTTTTATGGCGGCTGTCAGACTTGTGATAAAACTGTTATATAGGAACA
Source organism: Fulmarus glacialis (assembly GCF_000690835.1). Lineage (NCBI taxonomy): Eukaryota > Metazoa > Chordata > Aves > Procellariiformes > Procellariidae > Fulmarus > Fulmarus glacialis. The sequence continues at coordinate 59,395 of NW_009197224.1, forward strand.
CTTGGCAAAAAACAGCGTAGAATTTTTCAGTAATGGTGTGTGCATGATATTGCATTAATTCTTGATAGGAAAGTAACTGTAAGCCTGGGAATCAGCCAGTTTGAGTTTCACTGTAAGATGATTTTTTTTTTTTTTGAAGGACATCTAAATACATTTTAATGAAGAGTTAGCTGAAAGGATAGTTGGTACTTCATAAATGCATTTGTGTGTTTGCTGAAGTCCAGAAATTATAGGCAAATCATCATAATCCCTCCGGGTTCAGAATAACTTTGTCAGATTCAGTGAAGTGGCTGCAGTTTGCTGGTAACCATCGCTAATGGATAGTAGGGAGTAAGCTTAAAGAGGAAGGAGAGGTTATCTATAAGGTTTTGCCCTTGCTGGATAGGGGCATTTCTTCGATTTACTTACACTGTATGGAACAGATGAACACAGATGTAGCTCTTTTCTGACTTTGAAGATCATAATCTGGAGGAAAGCTTGACTTGCCTTTGTTCTTACAATTGCAATTTATACATTAGAAGTCCTTCATGTTAATAAAAAAAAAAAAATCTTTGTGCTTTAAGTTCCGGTACAAAATCAGTTCTTCAAACAGCAGGTATGCATTGTACTATCAAAGAATTATTGCAGCCTCTGCAACTAGCATGTTCTGTAAATATGTCAATACCAATCAGGAAAAAAAAAGGTGTTCAAATTTTCTTTTAATCATTTTCATAAAGCTGATGCTCTTGCACAGGTTTGAAACACTTGCATCATATTCTGATGAATTTGCCATATATCTTAAGCCTTTTTGTAAAAAAAAATTCTAAATATCTAAGTGTAGAAATTAAGTCATCTTTACCAGTACACTTAAAATAAAGTGTCCATTAAATAATGCTAAACTAATGCTGAATTAGAGTGGAGCTCTTTTAGAAGTACATATCACATCCATATGAATACTAAATGAATTTCTTATTCATTCGATTCTATTGTATTAGTGTTATTGCAATGAATACTAAATGAATTCCTAATGATTGGATACTTACAATAAAGTGTTACCCCTTTATAATAGTCATCAAACTTTAAGGACAAATTGAGATAAAAAAAAAAATTATGTACTGGTGGGGAAAAAAAAATGTTGAACTGTATAGTTCAGACTATTGAAAGGTATAATTTATCTGATGATGCTAATATTCAGATGCAGTCTTATATTAGAATTAATACTACAGGAGTGGACCCTTATACAGAGAATTTGTTGCAGAAATAAAATCTATCGGTAACAGTTTCATTGTTCCATCATTATGAACTCATTTGGTATTCACTGTAATAGCACTGATCGTAATGAATTTGTTTGATATTCATGTGGCTCTCACATGCATTAACATAGGCTTTCTGTTGTAATTCAACATCCAACAAGCATTAGTTAATGCAGACTTTGGATTAGGCATGGACCAGTTTCCAATGGGAGTTTCCTTTCAGTTTATAAGCAGTTAAAGGACATTTTTATCTATCTAATTCCTGGCTCTTTTTTTTTCTCTGATACATTATTTTTAAGCTGGAAAGCCTCCTAAAAGATCCCACATTGCCTTTTCATATGAACATAGGTGTGTGCCATCTTATATCTCAGGCGGCAAGCCAGAAAGCCAGAATTTCATCACCCAGGCACATTACCTCATTATCCCCTTGGCAATAGTGGCTTTGGCACAGCCTGGAGCTGGCAGGGTACTAAGGGAGCAAGAAAACCTGACTCCTGATATTAAATGGATTTTGTTGCTTTAGGGTCAGAAATGCCAATACTTCCCGAGTATTGGATAATATTTATTTGGCAAAATGAATTTCTGCCCTTGCGGTATCTTCCTCAGAGGAAATAACTCCGTGGCAAAAAAACAGGGTAAATCTTTGGAAAGTTTTCATGAAGGAGGAAACTCAGCCAGGTTTTCAGCAGGCTTGACAAACTTGAATTTTTTGGGGCATTCCTCAGTCAAAGCTTAACTAATGCAGGCTCTGGTGTGATTCAGCCTCAGCCAGGGTGTTAGACTCCATTTCCCCATTGTGCCTCATGGTAATTATTCCTATTATATCTTCAAGAGATTATAGATGAGCGATAGATGAACTGCAATAACTATTAACAAGAATTATAGCAATTTTTATGCATAAGTGTTCAAAACACCAGGGGCCACACGCTCAGGTAATACCCATGGATTTAGATCATGTAATCAATTCAATTGCAGTAATTGGTAACATGAAATTATGGAGTCAGGTGATCTGCTGATTCTATCAGCACTGCTGCTGCAACCCAAAGTGTTTTCAAAATACTGTCCCCATTTCATTTTGGTGTCACACAAAGGAGGTTTTCCTTTGGTTTTCCTGATTGCTTTATACAAAGAATTTCTTCCTCCCGCACAACCCCACTTTCCCCCACCCTTCTCCCCACAACAGCCTCCAACTAAAAGGCTGGGTTTCAGCTCTCCTCGGTGCATGGAGCTCCTCTTCATCTCCCTGGGGAGCTGGAGGTGTGAGGAGGCCAGAAGGGCTCCAGCATAGACCCGCTGGCTCCCAGAAACCTGGCAGGAGAGCTACATACCCTTCTCAGAAATATCCTGTAAGACTGACCTTGGGACTTAGGGAAGGTCAGGTCCCCACCTGCTCTCTTTCGGAAGCAGAGGTGGGTCTGCAGCAGGCTCCTCACCCCGCTCTCCTTTTTGGCAGGACATCAGCAGAGCCCACTGCTGTCCAACCCAGAGATGGAGCAGCTGTTTGGGATGGCTGTACCAGATGCCCAAAATGGGCAGGCTCAGTAGAACTGAAACTGGGAGTGCAATTAAGAAAATACATGCATTAAGTATAGTGATGGATGCTCAACGCTTGGTAGCAGGACACAGCCCTCTCCTGCTGGGCAACCGCTAGGCGAGGGTGGAGGCAGCACCGAAGCTAACCCCAGGAGGAGACCAGGATGGGTCACAGGGAGAGAGGAGGAGCTGCCTGACAGCAGCCCTCCACCAGGTGGGAAAGACTGGAAAATAAGGAAGACCTGCCCTGGGTGAGTTATTGGAGACAGTCTCCAGCCCCGTTATTTCAAAAAGTCGTGATCTAGTTCAACCACGCAGCAGTGCCCACAATGAGGGACTGCTCTGGCCAAGTAATGGCTGCGAGGGGGCCTCTTCCCTTATGATTTAGCTTCCCTTTTGGCTTGCAGGCAGGGCAAAATTTGTCAGAGCTCTTGGAGGCCCTGATAGATGTAAACACTGTTTAATTAATTTGATTTATGATATAATTGCACCACTGTGCTTGAGGGTTTAAGGGAATTCCATCTCCAATGTTTCTTCCTAAAAGGGATTTCAGCTAAAACTTTGTCAGGGGAGGCAGCGCTGCCCCGATGGGTGCAAGACATGTCTGCAAACGATACACCAACCTCCATCTAACTGTAGACTCATTCACCATTTGAGCAAAGATATTTAGATGCATAATTATTCCTCTTTTACCTACAAATTTTGTTTTACATCAGCTGCACTAGAAAATGGTTTTTTTTTTTTTTGTACCAAGGTTGTGTTTGGGGCAAAGAACTGTCTCTCAGGACTATGGAAAATGTGTATTTTTCTTTTTATTTGCCTCACTGAAAAAATACTTGATTTAGTTCTTTCTGAGCCAAGACTAAGGAAGATCATTTTTTCCTGAGTTTCTAAGGAAAACATATTTTCTATTTTTTTAGTATAAAGCAGGCTTATAATTAGCTGATATATGTGAATTAATGTCTCGTGGTATAGAAGCACATAGAAAGGATGTAAGTAACCAGCTACTTTATACCGTATTTCGTGACCAAGCACAAAGTTTGGCTGCATTTAATGGAAAAAATGGTGGGGAGTGTTGCCTGGCCACTGCAGGATACCTGTGATAATGTACTTGCATCACTTCACAGTTAAACTAAAGCAAACGTATGTCATTGCTGCGTGTGCCGTAACACCTGGGCACAATAGAATGAATTCATGGACTGTGCACCCATAAATCTTCATTTCCTAGTTTTGTGGGTTTGTCAGGCCTTTAAAGTTATTTAACACGCTTTTTGCAGTGATAGATAGGCACTGAGAGTGTTATAAATACTAACTTGTGTCTGAAAGTTAGGCTGTGAAGCTATCACCCAGGCTTATGGTGTCTGTGATTTTATATCCAGCTAACAAGTCACTTTCATGGGTCGGGACATCATCTGGAGTCTATGAATGTGTAAGAACCAACAGTTACTGTATATATGTTAGGTGCTGTTTGATTCATATATACAACATTTCTTTTAAAAAAAGCATACTAAGAGTGTTCCTGGCTTTAGTTTTAAAAATAAAGACCATAGACCTTACTAGTGTCTGGCCTATCAGGAATTCATAATGAAAACGAATGTTCATTTTTTCTTTAAAAGTGTCTCAAGCTAAATGATACTGACGCTTTCAATTTTTAACATCATAATCAATAAAGGCTGCTTATGCACACTTTGCAAAACCATCAGTTTAGAAGTTTGAAAAAAAAAATCTGCATATGGCTGCAGCTTGCTGACTGCAAAGCTCTAGCACTAAATCTTCTGAGTTAAAGTTTTACTGGTGTGTTATGAGTAAAAATGCCTTGTCAGCCATCTGCCAGTTTTTCTCCTAACATCCATATTTTCAACCCTTGCTAAACATTGGGAGCATTTGGCCACAAGAGGCCAGCTCTACAATTAAACAGCCGAGTTCTGCAGCAGAAGCAAGGGCATGTCAAAATAGAACTGTCTGTTATTAATTTTAAAAGTCCATAAAGGAAAGCTATGACCCTGTCAGGGTGATGGACTGGCAGTTAAATGTATTATAAACTGTTAACTCTCAGAGACACAAAAGAAAAGGAAAAGAAAAACAATGCAGCAGTGTCAAAAGCTTCAATAAATGCTAATCATGGCAGATTAATCAGCCTCTAATTCCACTGATCCAAAAAGGTTAGAGAGTCAATTGTGTAAAATTAGCTCTTTCTCATGTGTCCCTTTGCATTTGGAGAATCTGTCTGTTCATTTGCATCTTTTGCCAATGTTTACGAAGAATTCAGTTCATTAGCTCTTAAACATAAAATCAGACACTGGAAGGGGGATTCATTGCCTTTTCCTGCTTAAAGTAGTACTTAAAGCAAATAGCATTGCTACAGTGTACATTTATAGATTCTATCAAGCAGCATTAATTACTGTATGTCTCATATCCAGAAACCTTCTTTTCATAGGAAAGTTTTTATGTGAAGTGTCCTATTTAGTGTTGTAAGGAGGGCTTTTTTGATGGGTTAAGATAAAATGTTTAATCATAAGATTGAAATGAGACAAATGGCAAACCGGAGCTGCTAGACCTTACTAGAGTACATGCTACAAAGAGCTCCCAGAAGTACGTGCTCTATCTGCTTTGGGAAATACCTGCTTTAACCTGCATTTGAAAATCCTGCAACTTGCCAAAGAGAATGGCAGTTCAAATGAATGACTATGCAGAACACAAGAAAGCCCGAGGAAGGATTGTTTAATGGCAAATAAAGCGGGAGATGAGAAGATGTATTAGCTGGCACTGTTTGAAGTGTTCATAACTGAACTCAGGACCAGATAGGACTCACCTGCTTTCCTTATGAAGCCGGCATTCAGACAGGATTCATTCATCATCTGATGATGTTTGACTGCTGGACTGAGTTTTGAGGACTCACACTGCTATGACTCAAGTTACTTGGGGACTGCCTCAGAGCTAAGGAATGCAAGAATGGAGACCCTAATTTCATAACGTACCTGCAAGCTTTACCGACCATGGCTTCCCCTTTTAGGGAAATGTGTATTCCCCTCAGGTCAGCTGAGGGGAACCTCAAAAGGAGTACATCTATACACGTGCTCGCCTAAACCTTAATTTGCCTGGACTGCTGCCACTGGGATGAAATTTGGGACTGATTTCTCATTCCCCTGGAGAAAAAATGATGTTTTTTCCCCACACCAAACAGATCACATGATTTAACAGAAATCTAGGAATTTCCCACCCATTTGCTCCCCCACACTTCCTGGAAGCACATCCACATTGAGCTCTCTGCCAAAACCCTACCTGAAAGCATTTTCCCAGACACAGAGAGGAGGGTGGAGGAGATCTGTTCATCTCCCAGCTGCCCTCATTTTTGGGCTGGCCTCCCTGGGTGGGTCAGGGCATCCTCCTCAGGGGAGCACCCAGGGAAGGTTTCCATGTCACCTGCACAAAGAAAAGAAGAAGCAAAGGGCTGTTCCTACCACCTTTCCACAGGGACTGGTCCCTGACTGTGAAATCCCACAGCGACTGGGGATCAACACCGATCTCTCTGCAGTAAGTGCAAGGCATTGCCTTTGGCTTGGCCCTCTCTGACATAAACGCAATGTACCTATATATTATTTAAAAGTTTCAAAGCAAAACACTCCCTCAGCAGATGCATTGGGGAAGAGGATAAGAGAACAAACAGGAGCCAGATGTTTGCCCCGTTCCTTCATGAACTACTGAAGGGAGCTGAGCTGCACAGGATAAGAGTCTCTGCAGAGACTGGAGCTACATGAGGTGCTGTGGGGTATCACTGCCCGATACTGTCACAGGGGCACACACGTATCAAGCATCTCTTTCACCTTGAATGGCACTGCTTTGTCTAGTTCCACAAAAAACTTGGCTGGGTTTTCAGGGCTCAGCCCATTCTCTGGATTGTGGCAAGTCTTGGGGCAGTTATTCTGTGGAGAAATAGGGTCAAGTACCTGTGTGAACAATCACATCACCATGGGCAGGGGGGGACTGCTTCCATTAAACGCCCTAGTTTGTTTAAGGATAATTTGGATATCTGTATACCATGTTTCAATGCACAATCTAAGTGTGCTTTTCGGTCAAAGGCTTTTTATTGGGGCTTCATATGTTTGCTCCCTGTTGGCTCCAAGTTGAAATCCCACATTTTCTCAAGAAATACTCTTGATTTAGGTAAGTTTTATTTCTGGACACACTCAGTCCAAAAACTGAACTTAAAACTTAGTGAGAGAGACCTTTATGGGAAGAGAAAATATAGTTACATATGTTCCCTAAAAGAAAAGCATTGCATGGCTCTAATTTTAAAAAATGACCCATGAGGAATCTAGCTGAAAATATGAAAATATAACACGAAATTTAAAAGATAATTATGGGGCAGTAAAACAAAAACACAAACATTATTTGAAAGGGAATGTAAAGTAAGTATATATGGCACAGTGCAATGGACGGACTGTCAGCAGTATTTCTTTGTGTGCGTATCTTTTGTATTGCAGTGAACTGTGCAACAGCAAGATTTGAATATTCTGAATCTGCCATCTCCCTCTTCTGTCAATCAGATCCTTCCAATTTTGAACATGCCAGGATGAACTATGTTGACTTCTTTGGCACAAGAAAGTGAATCCAGTGAAATTCATGTATTCAATGGTTTCATGAAAATGAGAAAAGTCTGTCTATTTGCTAGAACAGCTTTGGGCTAGTTTTGAATAGCTGCATTTCATCTCTGCATTTTCCCTCCCCACAACTGTTATGATGTGAAAAGTGCCCAAGGCCAGGGGCTTGTAGGCCCAAGTCCACTGAAATTAATTGTAATTGGGAAAAAAAGGCCTTTTGCCTAAGCCAGTCATATTATACTTTCCCATCTGACCACTTCTTTTCCATTGATGGATATGGTTTACTCTACCAAATCATTTCTTTTTTTGCAAGTGAAGCTAATTTAATGCCACCCAAAAATATATCAGACAGCTTCTGGCACCTATTCCTGTCTCAGATGCTCTCTAAATGCTCAGGTATACATCAAGTTCTGCAGCATACAATTGCTCTTGCCTCTGCAAAGTTTTTGCTTTAATAATAGCAACAGACAAGTTTAAATCCTTCTCTTTTGGACAGAATAGAGTGGATATTTTCCTACTGTAGGTGTGCCACCACCTCCTCCTCCTCCTGCACTACAGTGTGACTGTGCACAGGTTGCAGAGGGCAAAAGACTTCTGCAATTCTAGCCATTTTTCCTGGCATTCTGCCATCTGAAGTTGTCATGAGACCAACCAAAGAAAAGTGGATGTTCACACTCTAAATCTAAGCTTCCCAAAAGTTTTCTGATGTCCAGATTAACAAGGGTGGTATTTGTCCTGTTAAGAACCAGAAAAGCTCAGCTCCACTTTTCAAAAGGACTAATGCTGAGCTCAGATTTGTTAAGAAGGTTCCCCAACGAAATGCACCGTCGCAGATACTTCATCCTTCCCAGTGCTGTAAAGTAGATTACCCTGGTAACAGTCAGGTTTTGATTTGATAAGCCTAGAGTTAGGAGAAACGTTTTGAACTGGTGTAGTTGAGGATGGCAATAAGACTTGAAATTTCCAATTTGTTTTTTGTCTGTCAAGATGATTTTTAAAGTATTAAGACTTTATAAGACTTCAGATTGAAGTGGGGTCATGTCCAGTCTATACTCTGAACAGAGTATCTCCAAAAAATACTTGGGTGCTGCAGGAAGTGGGGAGAGTGATTCAAGAGATCTCATGTTTCTTTTATGGGCCAATATGACCAAGCATGGTATGAAGGGAGGAACTTTAATGCTAACAGAGTAAGCCTTCAGATAAGATGTAAACCAGAGTTCCTGGCCGTCTTCTCTGTGCATCAACCTTCTGGACACTTTCCAGCTCCTCTCTGCCTACCTACGCTTTCAACTGCCTAAGATAGTGTGTATTTCCTGCCCAAATCTGTTCAGTAGCACTCTTGTTCACTATTAAAAGAGCAGCTGCATGTTAGTGGTGGGTGAAGAGAGCTTCTGCCTCTCAAAGACTGTTATTAGACTTAGTTAATTAAAATTTATAAACACACTTTAAGCCCAAGAACATCTTTTAAGAGGCAGAGGTGCAGGGGAAAAGGATGAAGTGAGCAACCTGAGTTACAGCCACTGGTGACATTTTGTTAACCAGACACGGGTTCTGATCTCCTTTACTATGTGCCTTGAGCATTTGCTTACATGGTACAAAGCAGCTGCAAATCATTATTAAAATGGTAGCGTTCGTGCCCGGTTTGCATTGGTCAATGTGATGGATCAAGGTCAGGATAACTAGCATCAGACCCCTGCCACGGGCAGTGGCTGTCACCCTGCCCTTTCCAACAGGCAATAGTCCAGTCCAACGCAACTGCAACCATCACCTCTTCCCTCTCCCGCACACATTCAAGCAGATTGATAAGCAGACTAATATCTGAAAGAGGGTCAGATGTAAATCTGTATGCAGATATTGTTCCTGGACCCTATTTCTAAATCAAACCTTGCCTGGAAATCTCAGCCTCTATTTCAAATTTGGCAGTTAGGCCCACTCTAGTTTAAATTAGAGGCTTAATCTTAGATTTCCCATGTTTCTCTCTCCTTATCTAGTGCAAAATACTGCAAGAAGAGAAGAAAAACTCCCAGAAATCCTTCTCTTTGCACAGATGAGGAACAGCAAATCATAAGCAGGTTCTTTGAATGCTCAAGTATATGATTATATATTTCACTGTCAACTAAAACCACAGGAATAGGAAAATATTACTGTGAAAATACTGCCTGTAATGAGAGGACTTGGTTGTCACATTTGGTAAGGCATAATTTATCTTTTATCTGTTATTAGTGAATAATATCACTTTGCCGTTCACTGTAGCGTGTTTCCCTTAGAAATCCACACAAACTTTCCTTAATATTAAATCCTAGGTAAAGAAAGCTATCTTTTCTGGATGTCATGAGCTTCCAATAATATATGGAATCTCCTCTGAGTTCCACTGGTTCTCTTTCCCCAAATCTTCAAAGTTCTCAGAAAAATATCTCTACTTGATTACATCCCAATGAACCTATGTTGACTTCTGCTAGCAAAAGACCTGGTTCATCTGTTTTCTGTTGTTTCATTGCCTTCCCACTTTTCTGAAAGGGCTATTTCTTTGTCTGGGTTATTTGTCCCCTAGCCAGAAGGTGCTGCCTTATAAAGAGGGTGGTGTTTTTATATCAAACTCAGTGCCGGATGATTTCTTTCTTTGTCTGCAGCCATAATATCCTTTTGTTCATACAGAAATAAAAAACCACAAAGGGTATGGATTATGCGATGCATTTCCTGTAACATTTAATAATCACAGTAAAACACTGACATATATTGCTGTCTACTTACAAATCTCTGTTTTCTGTAGAAATTACAGCTTACCATTTAAGTCACCTGAATAACCTGCTTTATACATCTGAACAACATAATAAAACAACTCATCCTGACTAGATGAATATCCTCTAGTGAACTTAACACGAGGTCCAGATTCTGCTCTACATTTCACTAACATTAGTCTCAAACAATATATCCTTATTTACAAATGGCATAAAATGAGGCATGAATCATTCTCCTAAACTGCCTAAACCTAGATGTTCACAAATGCCCTCACAGTGAGCCGTACTTCACAGGTTTTGTCTCAGAAACAGTCTCTCCCCATTCACCATCAGCAGGATGGCTCACCTTTCCCAAGCACGCACACCTTCATCCTCTCCCATCTACAGCCAGAAAATGTCACTGCAGCAATTGCAGCAATTGTTTTCCTGGGAAAGGAGCATTTGGGAAGTATTTAATGTATTTCTAATTGTCTTCCAGTGCAGTTTAGCAGCTGGAAGTCAGATACAGTCAGGTACAGAGCCAGAGCAAAGGGTTTATCCTGTGTTACGGCACTTCATGTCTTTTTCCACTGACTTTGAGTGGGAAAACGGCACTCGTGAATGCCAAGTTATCCTCTTATAACCAGAACACACAGGACAGGACAGTGTCCTGCACAGCAGGCTCTGAACCTTGTCCTTGGTCTTGGCCCATTATTTATTTAAACAGGACTAATTGCATTTTCCACACTTTAAGAACTACAGACAACTGGAAGCTGACAAGTACTTGACAAGCCTGTTTTGGGTAGGTACTGGTTAAGTCCCTGTTCCTGTCGGCTGGGGAGGATGTTTGAATTACCTGATTGGAAAATAAAGGCATTAAAAAAAAATGGTACTCTTCCTTTCCTCTATTTCTTTTAGAAACAAAACAAAACAAGGAAACCTGAACATTTGACAATCTACAGATTTCTTTTTATAAAACAAATAATAAAAATGAAGCTTTTTAGCTTTGTGAAGATGATTACCAAGAAACTCCAACAATGCTGAGCAGTTATGTATTTGTTGGAAATCTGCGTTGCTATTATAAAGCTCTTCCCGCAGAAGCCTTTAAATTAAAATTATTTTTGAAGCCTAGCCTACAACATCAAAAACAAATCAGAGTTCAAGTGCATAGTATGATTCCCATTGGGAAAAGGAATTCATTTACAGGTGCTGGGTGATTTTTGTGACAGTAGGAAAGACATCTATTTTCATAGAAGAAGAGAAGTCCAATTCTAAAGCTCGGCCTATTTGTATCTGGCTGTTGGTTACTCATTGAAAAATTATTGATCTTCACTGAGATTAAGTCAAACATTATTTCTGTTTTCACAACTTCATGTATTCTCAGCATAGGCTAAGCTCTGCTCTGAATTGTGCTGCATTGCGTCCTGTTGGAACCCCGAATGGGTTTGTCTGAGTGGGGGCAGGTTACCCCGCGTGAGCGGTGCCATGTGCACTACGGCAGCGCGGCTGTAGTGTGGAAGGTTGTACAGCATCCCGTGCGACCGAGCATGATCAAAGGCTTCATCTCGATTTCAGCATGGGAGCCTAAACAATGAACTCAGACCAGTGCAAGAGAAACAGCAGAACAGTTTAAGGCTCCACTTCAGTTTCCTTTTCATGTATTGCAATTAACAAATAATGGCAAGCTGCCCACTTGGAAAGGTAACACATTAATATATTTTGAATAGCTAAAAGGTTTGTTGTCGTTGATATTGTTATTATTATTACATTTTCTCTTAAGTTTTTTATTAGCTCAGTGATAATTTCCAAAGATGACTTTGATTCCTTTAATAGCTCTTTCAAAAAAAAATCTAGCTAATATTTAGTAATCCCCTAGTTTCCCCCAAATACACATTGAAACCATAAAGTGTTTCTAAATATCCTGAGAATTCTCTAAATAGATTTTGTAAAATTCCCGTAACCTTTCACTAACCACCAAGCCCTTATTATCTAAAAAGGCTTCCAGGGAGGTGTTTGTAGGTAATTACCCAAGAATTAATCATAGGATTAACATAAAAGGCAAAGTATAATAAATAATCAAGTTCTTACATACGCAAATCATTGTGAGGTATGTTACCAATTTTCATAGAGGGGCCACTGTCAGAAATGCAATTTCATCTATCCAATTAGCAGGTTTTGCTGCATTATAAATCTGTCACTGCTTTCTTTGCACCAAACAGCTGCTTATGCAAGTAACTGTGTGAAACTCTATTAAAAACCACAGGTCTGTATAAAGGGGGTTTAGAAAAAATAAATTCCCAATAAAGCTGCATTAGATCTACTTGGTCTGGAAGGCCGTGGCCAAGAAGCAGTTAAAATTATTAGGAAGGGAATTCCATCATGCTATTAATGTCCTGCAATTCAGCTGTGACTGTGTTCTGTTCACTTGGTTTTCCTCTTCAAGTGCTGTTCTGTTTTTAAAGCTGCTTTGAAGGAATGCTCTCCAGTGGACTGCCGCCTGTCACTGCTCCCTGTCATGTGTCCGATAATTAAAATCTGACTGATTTACTGACTGGCATCAACCATCACAGCTCAAGAGTTAGAAGATGTTCATCCTTCCCAAGGCTAAATTTACTTGGTGAAAAGGGGCCGCTTGCTTCCAGCCTGAGCTGTCATTCAGCTGCCGTGGAAACCATAAAGATAGCTAACAGAGCCCCAGCCAGCAGTCTTTAGTTTATTTTATTCTAATATTTATTGCCACCCAGAAAATGAACATAATACAGACAAGTTAGTGAGAGCACTGCACTAGTGATTTGTGAGGCTGGTGTGGAGTGAGAGCAAAACAGTCCTGCAGTATTAAAATAAAATAGAACAGCGGTGTTTCCCAAAAGTATGGCAGGGCTGTAGCTGTGTTTATTTTAACCCTAATGGGGTGCAATTTATTATTACATTTTAAGTAGATGCACTCTTGGAGAAGGGTGGTTGGGGTTTTTTTTTTCCTTTTTTTCTAAGTGCACACTGCTCAGGAAGTACAAAAAAAAAGGAAAGGAAAGGCATATCATGTCATCCTGTGTGAATGATCTAGCAGTATTAATGGAGCCTCCAGGATCTATTGAAAGCAGCAACTTCAATAGCTCAGGGTCATGATATCAGTACTTGTGATGGAACAAGCTATTTACAAAAGATTTAAACTCTGGGGAAGACGCCTCCTTCGGGCTCTCTGGCTTATTCTCCTTAGCCTTTAGGGTCACATTCTGCTCATCTGGCTCCTTCTAGTTTCTCTGTTATCTCAGGTTGGATGTGACAGTTGCCAACAATCTTTAGCTCTGACCCTCCACGATGCAGTGTCACCCCAACCCAGAGCACAGCAGAGCAGCTCTGTTCCCCAGTTTCCAACCCAGATTTTTTTTAGTGCACTGCGCTCATTTTTTCTGTTCCCTCAGCTACAGTATTTGTCATTTTCTCCACATAAATAAAGCAAACCTTAAATATATACTGTCTGGTAAGAAACTCAAATACCTTTCCAGCATGAACAAGATTAATCACACATAATATTTACAGTACTAAACAAAACAATTATAACATCATATATACTCAGTTGAACAAACACACTGACAGTTCTTTTTGAAAACATACAGTAAAAATCAAACGAAAATCCATATCAGAGTAAAGGAACTTATCTTCAATTTGTATTCCTCTTAAGCCATTTTTGAGACCAAAATTCAGATGCGGACACCTTCTCCAGAAGTCATCAAGGCCTGATTTACCACTGTCTTTCTGCTGTAGTGATACAGCTGGAAGGACAAGCAGTGCACCAGAAGCAAAGGCAACTAAAATTACAAAGAGGCATCAAAGGAAAGCCAGGTTTGCTCACTTACCTCTACAGCCCTTGGGGCTTTTGCTCCTGCAATTATCATAAACACATGAAGAGACAAAGTCTTGAGTGTGCACTGACACAGCCCCTGTTTTTGAAAATGTGGACCATGGTCCGGCTTTTAGAGGGCTCCCAGCATACCTAGGATAAAGCAGAGATATGAGTGTTGTCTATCAAATTGTTAACTAGCTGGGGGCTCAGCCCAGCAAATAATTTCTTACTTGAGCCTTAGTCATGCAAAAAGTCCTATTGACCTTAATGGCTCTACTCATATACTTAAGATTCATGCCAGTAAGTGTCTGCAGGGTCAGGTTCTTGAAACCAGGCACCAGAACATGTCCATAAGCTCCCCTCAGAGAGTCTGTATAAAACAATACTCTTAATTACACAGTATCCCGATCAGATTTCCTAGATAAACTAAACTACTATTGAAGAAGATAATAATGTAATGTTTTCTATAAGAACATGCAGAATGATTTCTGTGCATGCTCAAAGATATTCCTTTGCTGAGGGTGCAGTCGGGGAAGGAGAACACGTAAATGTCCAGTACTTGCAGAAAAGCCATAGTACAAACACAAAGTTTTACTAACCACCCGAGTGCTGACACATCCCTGGCTACCATACAGGTTTTTTTCTGATCAGCCATAGATCTGATGTGCTGTAACAGACTGTAAAGGGAATTCAAAATTACCCATACCCAACAACTTCATCATTCACTCTCAAAAGTATTTCATCTTCCCTTGTCTCCGTGCTTTCAGGAATTTCTCTCAACCTGATATTTCTTAATCGGAACTTATTTTTTACAGGTCATCAATTTGATTTCTTAGCGTCTTAGTGCTCAGTATTCTCATTTGGAACAGCAATCAGTTGTGCTCATCGATCTTTAGCATCTTATATTCAATTTTCATGCAGCTGTTTACAGCATGGAGCAAAAAACTTTCTGGCAAATGGAAGCTTAACAGCAAATCTCAGGCATCTTTTTAAAAAAACAATGGTTTATAAAAGGAAAAGATGTATAAAAAAATTAAACTCAACAAGCCACAAAAATAACAAAACTATGGGAACATCTGAGAACAGTAAAACTAACTGCCATCTTGGAGCACCCACAGGACCAAATTTTTTCCCAGTTAGTTCAGAGATCACTGTAGACACTGAACATAAGCTGTGGTTAGATCACTCTTATTTTAGCAAGTATAACTATAAGTGATGGTATTTGGACATAAACTTCTGTAGCTTTTCCAGTTACACTAGTGGTCCTTATGACCTGCTGTGGTAGTGAATTTCAGAGGCTGGGGACATGCTGGGTGAAGAAAGATATCCTCTCGTTTGTTCTAAATGTATCTGCCATTAATTGTAGTGAATGACGGGTTGTTGCTGTATTAGGACTTAACATGAAAAGGAAGAACTGATTGGTTTTCACTACATATTCACAGTATTAAATACCTCAGTCAAGTTTCTTTGCATTTTTCTTCTTTCCAAATGCTTTTTCCTGAAATCAGTAATACAGGAGGATGAAAATTGGTTTCTAGTATGATTAATGCTGAGTAAAACTTTCAGCTCAATACTAGACAAAGATCACCTAGTTTTGATATAATGCCTCTATGACAGAGTTTTTCAGCAAACATGAAATGTGATGCTCTTCCAGTCAATAGGGTCTTCAAGGGAGCTTTTTGCAAGTTCACCTGAGCTTATTAGAAAACAGAGCAAGAAAAATGGTTTCACCCCTGCTTTAGTCTAAGGTCCAACTACACTTTAATATAAACAAAGTCGGGAAATTACTTGGACTTTATGGGAGGAGAGCAAGAAAACATTGTCCTGGCCAAGTCTGGTCTCTTCACAGGGCACTCTCAGGCCGCAGCCTCTGGCAGCACTTAGCACACAGCCAGGGCTGGTCTCGTCCCTGCCCTCTCCCTGCCCACCCCCACGGGGTGGCAGACCTCTGCCCCCGCAGAGCCACCTCTGGCATCAGAGACTGGAGACACACAGGGCCTAGTTACAGACACCAGGATGCACTGATGATCCAGAGCTCATAAAGACAGGAGCAAGCAAATTCCCTCACTTCCTCAAAAAGCCCAAAATTGGAGGTTTTGCAAAATCATTTTGAAACTTCTAAGATTTTTCACAAGCTTTGAAACCTGACTGAGCAAGGTTTGGAAGATGGGAAGCATGGCAAAGCAATTTCCTTCACTCACTAAAACCATAGGAATGCAAAGAAGAAAATATTGCCCTCCTACCATTGCGCTGACATCCCTCAGTGTGCTATTCTTCTGGCTGCTGCCTGGCTCTACACTCCCATGGTTATGCCAACACACGCCTGAGATGGCCTTCATCTTGGATGAACTGAGGGGTAGAAGACTTCATACTAACTGTGTCTTAATCTTTCTCCTTTACTACTGTATAAAATAATTTAATTAGAAACTGTGACAAGGTAATAATAAATAAAAGTCAATATCAGAAGGAAAGATTTTTAAAGTTATTTAAATGCCTGATTTGAGTAAAGCGCCTAAACAGTTTTAAAATGTGACCCATAATGTGTTTCACCCCAAAGGATATAAGCAGGATATTGAAGATTATTCATATATAGGAAATATTCAATTCATCATCCAAATGCACCCACTTCTGCAGTGAAATATAGCAGATACTTAATAGCACCCGGCAATTCGATACGCATTGAAGGTGGGGTGTGGAGAAAAAATAAAACAGTATCCAGATGAAATTGCAGATGTCAGGAATGGAATTCACCAACTGGGAGGAGACGAGCAAAAAGGGAGATTACTATTTTTATGTAAAATAAATCAGTCTGCTAATCAGGCTGGGATTTTGCTGCTGGGAGTTAAGGAGGGCAAGAGGAGAACTGTAATTTTTAAAGCTGCCACTTTAAACTACAGCCCCTCTTGCTTCAACACTGCTTTGATGCAGCATCAGAGAGGGAGCATCTTGAAGTGCTGTAATGTCAAGGCTCAAACAGGCGTATTTTAAAGTAACAGGAAGTAAATTAAGCCAATTAAACCATCTTAATGCTTTGACTTTTTTAGAGTGCTTGCTTACCAAGCAGATTTTTCTCAGCTTTCTCAGCAATGATCATTACCTGTCTTTTAGGAAGTAACTATTTCCCAGCTTTAGAGGCTCACACCTAAAACTTTGGGTTATCCCTTTGCTTTCAAGCACAGAGTTTGCACATATAACATGGAGTTCAACAGTCTTCACACCCTTGTTGGGACCCCGTGGTCTCTCTCGGAGAGAGCCACAGCAATGTAAAAAAGCTGTTAAAATCCCTGCCAGACTCCCCTGCTGCTATTTGTGCGCAAAGAGGGAGAACCATCCCTGAGACCCTACAGCTGCCAGGGTGCCAGTGCTGCCTGGGCCAGGACAGGGTACCCGGTGCCCCTGTGTGGCAGCTCGGTGACCTGCTGGGTGCTCCGCAGGGGCTGCTCTGAGCCCAACAGGACTTTCCTGCTTCCCCAGCAGCACCACCAGCACAAGAAATGAAAGTCCTTTTCCCCTCAGCGTGGGGCCATCATAGCCTGTCTGTTTGCAAACTTCCCCTCCCTCCAGCTTTGAACCCACTGGCCAATTTCCAACCAGGAGACCAAAATGACCCCCATGTTCTGACATTCCTACATATTGCTTTAAAAATAGAAGTCCACTTCTGGTGGAGATGCTGGTCTGAAGCAAAGACTCATCAGGTACCAGCTATATTGGGAAGCAATCCCAGAATGTGGTGGAAGCAGAATTGACAGGTTTGAACTTCCAGCTTTCACACATGACAGACCAGCTTGTCCCCTCCCACCATCCCGGCTAGGGTATTCCCAGGTAGATCTAAAGGCCTTTAAGTCTTTTCACATTACTAAAAGAGCAAATAGTATACCTCAAGTTTGGTAAAGAGTCTTACTGCTTTTAACCTTCATTTTTTCATTCTTCTCTCACCTTGTCTCAGCACTTGTTGAGCTCTCACATGGTGAGCCTTTAGTGCTGGCTGGAAGCTGAGCATCACACACATCAAGATCTTTACTAAAGTGTAGGTCACCACACAGCTCATTAAATAAAGGGACATACTCTGCATGCCAATTAAGAGACTAAATTATGGAACAAAGCAGAGAGAGAACTAAAATTTAAGATCCCCTTGTATTTTCCAGCAAGTCATCTGTCAACTGGAGGAGCTATTCCACTAACTGAAGCTTGTGAAGAGCCTGACATAGCCATAACCGTGAATATCTCAAATCGTTATGTCAACTGAGGTTACTGTGAAGTTGAAATTGTACTGGCAGTGGAGTTCTCTATTGTCATGATTCCTATACAGATAGAAAGATGAGGAGGGAATTTACCAGTGCAAGTTTAGGTATGTTCTGTTATTTGTGAATAGCAAATAGTATAACATGCATATGATAAATGCCAATAAAATATACATACCAGAACTTCATGGGGCTATTCATAGATACAGTATGTTTTCTATTGACAATTATCTTAAAGAAAAGATTTTAAAATGTTACAGTGGAAAATTTGGAGAAAAAATTATTCAGATAGAATTTAAGCGCACTGCTGAATTTACTGTTTCAGCTGGGCTTTACTTCTGGACTTTCAAGTCTTTTGGATGCCAAAAAAATCTCTGTGTGTGTGTGTGTGTGTGTACAGGCAGAACTGTGTGTGCCTTGGCAGCAATGCAGAGCTCAGCATCTATCCCACGTACGAACCTGGTCAGGTTGGAGACAGTGTTCCCCTGCTTCTGCAAAGTTTCTCTCAGAGCACAACCTGCACATTACCAAAACACTGAGCCTGATGTGAGTTTCAAAATGTGGTGAGCCACACCCATGGGAACAAAGCCCAATCCATATTTTTCCCTGTAGACAATCATATCCAACACTGTAGAGATTTCACTGCAGCAGTACACTGAAGATGTTTCACTACGCAGAAAAGTATACACTGGGTTTTTTTACATAAGAATGAAGAGCTGCTCCTCTTTTCTCATCTCAGGTGTGGGCTACAATGCCATATTCAGGCTGGCTTTCCATCTCTTGTTGAGTGAAATCACTTTTCTATAGTTGACTAGCTGACGGCAGCCTTTAAACCCATTTTTCTGAAACCCGAGGTTACTGCAGAGATGGGCGCTAATATTCATACAATGGCTGCACCCACCCTACAAGCCAGACAGGCAAAAGCCAGTGCCTTTCTAAAATTTATAAAGCTGAATTAGCCCACTGCTATGCCCACACTTGCAGCTGAGACTCACAGCATGTTAGCTTGGACACTGAATGCACTGTAATAAATCCTGCTGTAATTCTGGCGTACAGTTGAACACGACTGTTCATGTCTGTCCATGGAGATTATTCCTATCTCCTCACAGCTCTGAGCTGGAAGGCTGTGTGCATGAGGTGCTGGGTCTACAGTGAGAGACCCCTTATGTGCCAGCTTTGCAGTGGTCAGCATTACAGCATCTACATCTCTTTCAGATCTAGCTCTTAGCAACCGTAATAGAGCTTGCTCTTTATATAAACATTGATCTTCAAACATGACTCCAGCCACATAGTCCTTGAATGGGACTGGATGATTGTAAATAAAATAATAATTAAAAAAAAAAAAAAAAAAAAATCTTAAGTCCGTCATCACATTGAAAGGACTGAAAATTTTGAAGGTCTCACAAAAATTATCTTCCAGGACTACAGGCACCCCAGGGATGGGAAAGACACACCGTGGGAGAGCTGGGAAGGGATTTTTTTTTTAAGAAAGAGTTAAAACATGTGGTAGTTTGTGAAAGCTCAGACCTGCTGCTTCAGGTCCGATTGTTCACCCAGCCCTCATAACAATGACACGTTTGGGTGAGAAACAGGATGTTTTCAAACAAGCAGGAAAGGCTGCTTCATTTGGATAGTACCAGCGGACCAGACTGACTTCTGAGATGCAGAGAGATGAGGCTGGGAAGCAGCCTGGCTCCCCAGTCCCACCAAAGCTCAGTGTACCTGTGCTTCTTGCAGGGCAAGGACCAAACCATGCCTCCTACGCCTGCTCCTCAGCCAGCAACAGAGCTGCCTGTGGCCATTCATCATCGCACCCACACTAGCTCATCTGTCTTGTGGAGAACTGGGAAGGCAGAGGGGATTGGTCCACTCATGGCCCCTCTAGCCTGCCTGCACAGGGGCAGGAGTTGCACACATAGGTCCCCACCAGTCATCTGTTACCTGCAGTGCACCATGAGTTCCCCTATTCCCTGCTGCAGGCAAGCAGAAAAGCCCATGCTGAAGACTTCTATACAAATAACTTCATCTCCCTCAAATCTTCTCTTAACATCATCAGCTGCCCAGCTATGAGTTGGCCAGTTGATTTGAAACAGTGAGGCTTGGAGCTAATTAGAAGTCTAAAGTGTTGTATCTGTACCAGAATTGGATCAGTAGCCAGAGAGCTAATCATGTTTACACACAAACTGTGATTCATCCCGTACTGCCAGAGTTACTCTGTGGCTGTCACATGTCATTGTGTGAGGTGACATGTCATATCATTGTCATGGTGACATGTCACCACAGTACTGTGCAGCTATCATGGACATACAGTTAAAAGCCCTCACTACAACTGTTTCCACTTAGGTATTTAGTTTCTTAAGGATTACTGACTCTGATGTAGAAATTCCTATCAATCATAATGTCAGCTCTACAGAAATTAAGCTACTTTTAGATGAGGATTTTGAAACAAATGTAATAACACAGAATAGTGCCTATTTCTCAAAAAGTGGGTTACATCCCTCAGGGCAATGACACAAAAGACTAGGTGGAGGCAAGGGAGGGTTCCTTCTATTGTTTTCCAGAGATCTCACAAGAAAAAAGACAAATCTAGCTGCGAATAGAAACAATCTTGAAAACATAAAATTAGTACTGCAACTGCAGAAATGTCTTCCTGAGTCTGCAGACAGCCTCAAAAAGAAGGTATAGAGCCATTCACCTGCTTCAGCATGCATGGACCAAGATTCCAAAAAATTTTATGGCTCATACACTGCAAGCACACAATATGGCTCATTCACAACCTCTAGTAGTTACTACAAGGTAGCTGGTAAGCTCAAACCCTCAGCTGTTACAGGCACACTGTCAATCTTGCCCCAATGCTTCATGGAAAACCTGCCTGAGATTTGTCTCCACAAAGATTTAAAGCCAGATAGCTTTGCAGCTGTGTATTATCTTGCTGTAAAAATACATCATTTTGCGAGTGAAGACAAAGCAAAGGAAGAGGACATTTTTCTAACGGAGAAAGCGTGAAGACTGACCTGCGAGGAAAATGAAGCAAGGTGGGAGAACATGTGTATGTATATGCATAAGTGCATATACGTGTGTGTGCGCGCCTGTATATGTATGTATAGATTTCCTTATTTGACAACATAAAGAACTATAATTATCTGTTAGTTTTCCTGCTCCTGAGTGGGGACTTGTCTAAGGAACCACAGAATAACCAGGAAGCAAATAAGAGGTACCTTGTTCTCCTGGAACTGAGAACACTCACGTGGAATTCTCTGTCTCAGAGGAGGAGAAAGAAGAACTGCTATTTTCATTCAAAATAAATCAGTTTGCTAATCAAAGTGGGATTTTGCTTCTGCAAATTGGGAAAGAAAAGGAAAAAAAATAATACTGAGAGCTGTCATTTTAATGAACAGCCTTTAGTGGGATTGCACAAGGTAAAAGTCAGCATAAAATTTAGCCCAGATGTTTAGTTGGAATAAGAAACTTTGTCTTAATGTTGTTTTTCACATTTCCATTCTGAAATCTTAACATAAATTATATAAGAAGGTTGTATGAATGTTTACAGTTCTTTAACAGAATTGTAAGCAACCTAAAAAAGCTAAATTCACTTTACGATCTCCTAACACTATCCCCAAAACTGAGCTCATCCTTTGTAAATTGTGCCTGTCAAAGACGCTATATGACTCTGTACTACACTGCAGTGTTTTACCTCCACACATAGATGAAGTCTGAAATTTCTTGTACACTAAAATGAGCATTTTGGCATAAACAATGTGATCAAGACAGTTTCCATCCTCATCACTGTTTCTTGATGGTTTTCTTGAACTTAAATATAACAGTTCCCCACACACAGGATATTGTGTGTGATACAAGCAGTCTTAACTTGAAAGCTCACTCCCACCAAATGTCTGCATTTTTGTGAGCCAAGAAAGACCTAAACTCAACTATAACATATTTCCAAGAAAAAGTCTTTGCCGTTATTCTCTCAGGCACAATTTGTTTCCTAACCAATGATGCTATTTAATCAAAACTCACACTAGTCTTCCTAAAAGCATTTAAAAAACAAAACAAGAAAGAAGCATTTCTGTTCCATAGCTTAGTTCTTAATCATCTAATCAAACTTGATAAATTTTCCACTCTCTCTCTCTCTCTCCTCTAAAATGAATTCTTGGCAGCCTTCAGTGAAATAAAAAAAAAAAAAGTTCACGTAGAAGTTCAAAGCAGCAATTTATGTTTCTGATAATTTTAAATTAATTCCTAATCTATGAAGCATAAAGAAACTATGCTTGAGATGCAGCCCACATCCAACCATATGGCTTAAGGAGACAGTCTCTGTGATGTGTGGCTGCAGATCTTTCTGTCCCTGGCATACACACCTGAAGTTCATGCCCCCTAATGTAATTGGACAGTTTTGTTTGTGAAAATGGCCTGTTCTGCCAAATGCTGAAGTCCTTGCTTTGACAGATATATCACTTTTCCAATGTGAGTGTATTTTGAAGAGAGCTGACACATGATCAAGTTCTCTTTAATATCCTTCAACAAACCTGACAGTTGTCCAGCAGGGTCTTGTGCCGCATCCAACTGTCAGCTTCTGCGGAGGCATTATGGGAAAACTGACTGAGGAAAACAGCAGTAAAGAGAAAAAAAGTGATTTATGCTTCTCTATGTGTACTCAGCTTAGTATCAAAAACAAGTACCTCAGCTTATATGTATTTTAGCAGGCCTACATGGACAAAGTCTCCTTAGGTTCTGGTAGTACAGGAGAACAACCTATTTATATTTGAATTTTTCATTTTAGGGATTTATTGCATGTCTCATTATAAAGCACCCCAAATCTCACATGCACAGGTATGAGTATTTATTTGAAAACAAAATGTTAAGAGTAATGAAGACTAAGTGTTCTCATTAAGATCCTTTCCAAATCTCAGCTGCCTTATAAATACCAATAACCACATGGGTTTTTAACTCTTTGAGGTGCCTCAGTTTCATGCAGTTTTTAGAAGGGTCTTTAACTTACAAGACAAGAGTTCTCATGTACACAGAAAAAATTATTTCTTTAGTATTTTGCTGCTTACATGTGCCACCAGTGAGAAAGTCTGTGTTTCAGTAGAGATCAATGTAAGCTTAGAATATCCTCTTCAAATTGTTATTTAGGCCAGACGTTGTCATTTTGTCACCTTAAAATTTCGTTTTCCTACAGGAAGGTAGAGTCTGATTGCAATCACTTTGTGTTACTTACTGAAATGCAGCTTGCAACAAGAAGGAATTGAACTGGACCAAAATAATAGCATAAACCCCATCATCCCCACCATGAAAATGGTATTTGTACCCTCAGACTGCAGCTGTTTTCTTTGTTTGAAAACTCCCTCAGCCCGTCTTCTGTCATGCATTGCTGAAACACTGAAACATTCCTTAATGCTCCATTCCCTTCAGTGAATCTCTTTGGTCTGCAGCCTTGTGCCAAAATGGTCCACCCTGACTGCAGTGGGGCTCTCCGTGAGCCCACGTACACATCTTGGTTTTAGGTACACAGGATTGCAGCCAGCTCTGCGCCTGCACGGGCTCAAGCGCCATGTGGAGAGTCCAGAGCAGGCAACCACAGCCTGAAGGGGCTTGAAACTGGAGTAAGCAGCTCTGCTGTAAATCAAGCTCACACTAGTGCTCACCCCGGCATTGATGAAAATCGTGCATGTGAGCAAGGCTAAAGATGTGCAAGTCTTGAGGTTCTACATAAAAATGACAGCAAGATCCTATCAGACAGAAAGACAAGCGGTACTGAAACAGTTGTAGAAGAGTTGGTCTGAACTGGAGTACTGGAGAATGACCACGTTATCTCTGTTATTCCAGTGCCCCTTTAAATATAGTGCTGAGGTGACTGCCTATTTAGCCTACGGTGAAGGCCACACTTGTCTGCAGTGAAGTCCCATAATCTTAGTTTATTGCATCGCATGTATTGTATTTGCTCAAGCTGTTGCCTGAGGGGGTGCTTGTGGGAAATGTATAGCTTTCTTCTCCCCCCCCTTCTCTCGCAGACTATTTAGGCTGACATTTATCAATAAATTGCACATATTGTTATACATTTTTCTGTCGGAGCAGCGCTACAAGATTATGTGATGAGCACATTTTATCAATCTAGCAACACTTCCTTTTTTTTTCTCCGTACAAAGATTTTTGCTGCAGAAGTGACTGGAATGTCACAGCTCCAGCACGACCTGATTGCTAAGTCAAACCAGAGACCCAGATAGTTTTCACTGCAGCCCTCGTTTCAGGAAACATTTCTGGGGAAGGCTGTTTCTGGCTGCTCTCCCTCCCCCAGGTCTGTGGACAGCAGGACTGTGCTAGAAACGCAACATGCCCCTCTGTTCCCCACAAAGCCCATAAATCTCTCACAATCAGGCGATTCCTACATTCTGCAGTTCTGTATGTTACATTTTTTTCCCCCATGGGCTAAGCCGCTAAAAGCCACTGCCCTGACCTCCTGTTAACTTTTTTTGTTTGTTTTATTTTTTCCAAGGTAGCAGTATAACGACCCTACAATCAAGATCATGTCAGTTAATCCTCCTTTTCAGATCAGCAAAACTCTTCCTCATGCATTATATTTAAATTTTCTTTTAAAATTGCCTTTGCTTGAAAGACAAATCATTTGTCTTCAAATTTCATCTGTCAAAACCTAGACAGGTTATTTCCATAGTATATTTTTAATCTTGCTCTGAAGTTTGCTTCTTCTGTTTTACTCTCCTCATTAGTTGCACCCACATATCTGGATTATTTCAAGATGCCACTCTTTCGGACAACATGAAGGAAGCTGCTAGTCACTTCAGTAGAAGAATCAGAGTTAAAACTATTTAAAAGAACAGGAGCAGGAATTTATCCTCATGCTTGCTGCAAAATATGTGGGGCAGCCCATACCCTGTGCACAACCAGCCTTCTTTCAGGTCGCTTGATTAGAATAGAGATGGGAAAATTTGGGGAAAACTTATTGTGATCATTTAGTACGTTTGAAATAGAACTTGGGAAAGCTGCTGAACACCATCAAATCTAGCACTTGTGCATGCACAGTTTGCTACAAGACTTGTTTAATCGTAAGATGCGGTTGGCATCATAAGCAAGTGCCACTCATTTTGGAAGGAGATAGAATGAGTTTAGAAGAGGTTAGGTCCCCAAACAGTGCAGAAAAGCAATACCAAAATGGTTGAATTTGCCCATCTGGAGGGAGCGTACAGCTGAAGGTCCACCCACCCACTACAGCAGCCTTATTTAAGCCTTCATTGGAGGTCACACTTACGTGGCCCAGCGCAGTGCTCTGAACACCTCCAAACAAGTGCTGGTGGCTACTTGGCGTGGACTGAGGTGTGGAGTGATGCAGACACAAGTCCCAGCGCAGCACAGTGGGCAGCCTGTGCCACAGCCCCAGAGATGGGCACTGGTGAGAGCACTCCTCCAGCGCTGCAGAAGCTCATGGCGCCTGGCAGCCTGCTCCTGGTCCAGCCTGACGCACAGGCAGGCAAGCAGGGATGCCACCCATGCTCTCTGCAGGTAAATCTCAGAACAAAATACAGCTTATCTTTGGGTTGGTCCTTGATTTACTCCACTAGCGAACAGGTGAACCCTGGTGGACATAGCAAGAATTACCATGGAGGTCCTCACAGAGACATTTGGCACTAAGTGCTCACTGTTCCTTCAAGGATGGACACATGGGCAGGAAAAATTAAGGGCTGCACCACATTTGTGGGTGGCAGGAATGACGATTATTGTGCAGACAGCCTGGCTTTTACTTCTCCAAAGCTGGTGTGGAATTTTTGCTGGACAGTCGAACTACTGCAGTGCTGCTGCTCCTAGCTTTAACCCAGAACTACAGAGTCACTGTAATTATAAAGAATTATCCAATAAACTGTTTTAACTTTAAGCCTTAATGAAGAAATTCAATCAGTTTCAACTATTTTCTTTGGTCCATGCTGACTAACAGACACTACTCTGAAATAAAGACAAGAAGAAGAATACCGTAGTAAAAAGAAACAATGAAAGAACTCATTGGTTATGTAAATTTACTGCTGTAATTGTTTCATTATTAAAAATGTTTTGGTAAGAACATTTTGTTGAATCAAAAAAATTGATTGCAACAAAAAGTAAATCCAGGAAATAATCTAAAAACATGTCAAATACTTTTACAGAAGAATAAAAATAAATAAGGAGAGTATTTTATGAAACATGCTGACTCTTTGTTCATCTTTTGATGGTTAGACACACACATCAATGAAAGATTTGTCAGAAGCAACCATCTCAGTTTCTAGTCTTCGGTGAGTTATGCGCTAACTGAAGTCTCTGCATTTGTGTAGTGTTTATGATCACTTCAGAATTAACAGCTTCCCATGAATGTCAGATTTATGGACAATCTGTTAAATATTTGAATCAAATCTGCTTACCTGAACTAATCCATCTGAAAAAAACACACGTTCTTCTCAAATGCCAAGGGTTATGTCATGTCATTTTGCCAGTGTGAAAGAAAACATCTTGTTTTCAAAGAGAAATTTGCTAACAATCTGGAGGATGTGTGATATACAGAAGTATTTGGATTATTGACTCTCCACTGCAGCTTGTTTTTTCACATTCTTAATTATTGGCCGATATATCCCTGTGGTGCATGGAAGAAAAAAATCAACTCAAAGCTACAGTTCTGAGTTTAGCATTAAAATTCAAATAGCAAAATTTCCCAAATATCCAGGAGACTGAAATAGTATAATATATATGCAATACATTGAGTGAAATCTGCTCTGTACCACAAACAGTGGAAAGCTGTTGCATGTATTTAGTAGACATACTCTGCCCTTCTTCTAGTGCAGCATTTCAGAAGCATTTCACTGCAAACATTAATGAATTGAGTTCCACAGTAAGGGACTAAATGGAAGAGGACAGGAAGAGGAAAAGGTTGGGAAGGAGGAAAAGAAATTATAAAGAGGTTGTCGTGGTTTAACTCCAGCTGGCAACTA
>NW_009197225.1:0-14096 GCF_000690835.1 Fulmarus glacialis
CCCCTGCCAGTGCCTGGGCACGGACACCCAGTGAAGGACTATGCACAAATGCAGCCATTAAAGATTGCTGCTCAGGCCTTCTTACAGGTCTGGATCAGACCTTTTGTAGGTTGACAGTGTAAGGATATTTCTGGACACGCCCACACCAAACACATGCCCACACCTTCGAGGTGAGCTGGAAGCCACCGTTTCTCCTGCAATAAAGCCACGCTGCGACGGAAACTGCAGCCAGTCCCACCGCTGGGAGGGACTAAGTGCTGTCACACAGCTCGGAGAGCCTGGGATTGCCTTTCATCTGCTCCTCACTCTGTTTCATCTCCTGCAGCATGTTGTGCCTTCAGCAGCTGTCAGTTTTGGAGACACACCTCTCCAACCTGTCAAGTCATTCGCAGGGACTAACAGCCGCCTAGTAGCTGTGCCGGCTGTCCGTCTCCCGGCTGAAGTGTTGCTCAGGAGGAGGGAAGCAGGCAGAAAGGCCTCTCTCCTCTTCAGCTCCCCCTCCCATTGACCAGGGACGTTTCAGAGCAAGTAAAAGATGTTTCTTCATATTTCTCTTCCTAGTGGTTCCTTGCTTTCTGGTTTCCTCGTGCTCAGGCAGGGCAGGGCGGTGAGGGAGGTGAGGTAACCACGCTGCTGGGGCTGCACCCCTCACCCATGTGCATGGTGTGCTGGGAGGGAATCACAGCCAGCAGAAGGCCTTGACACAGTAAATTAGCAGCTTCTGGGTTTTGCCTGTTCCAAAGCACAAGAGTAGGGGGACGTTCAACAAAGCAAAAGTGTATCAAAATCAATAAACCTGTGTAGTTTTTTTCTTCAGAGTGGCAGTAGGAGGTTCCCAGCACAGCAACTCAGCAAGGAGTGAAAGGGGATTAGGCTTTTACAGATACTGAGGACTTTCAAAGGCAGAGCAGTTCAGGCTAATAACATTTTTCAGTGGAATATCACAATGCATGTGGCAGAGATGGAGTCACTCTCTGACAAACTGAGATTAGACTGGAAACCGCAATGCAGAGGAGGAGAGCAGATAATCCCACATCTGACTGCTAGTTTCCTCCCAGGAACACAGGACCCTCCATTTGCTGGGCTAGGGGTACCGCCAGTCTGGTCCAGCTCCACAGTCCTGCGTCCGGCAGCATTATAGCTTGTTTGCTGAGATACTACATTTTTAGGGAAAAGTTTTGCTTGCTTGCTTTGATTCACTGCTTGTTAGTGTGTGGGAGGCAGTTTAACCACAACCCAGACTGCTTGGGAGTCACTTTCATGGTAAGAAACTGTCTCTTTCAGATTTCTCCTACTGACTAAAGTAGGCTGATTGTAAACAGAACAGGAAAAAAGAGGGGGAGATAAATTCTCCCTGTCCTCCACGTACATTACTCAGTGAAGCACGTGATCCCTGTCACAAGAGGACACCCCTCCTCCTTCTCCTGCTCTAAAGTAAGATGTGAAAAATCAGCACAGTGGGGAAAACAGCTCAGAACATAGGCTGAGAGAGCATGACATCAGGACACAGTCACATTATGGCAATAATAAGTAGTTTCTGCTTATGATGGCAATTAGGAACCTGATGAAAATGCCTCTTGTTGATAAGGCAAGTTCATTCGGGTTTCCATTTGAAGAATTAAAGGACACTAAATGATGTTAGGAGCTGTTCAAAACAAGCAGGTAGATTTTGTTGACAATAGGTGGTAGACCTGTGCAAATCATAGTTGAAGGATTGTGTGGATGCGAAGGGTTTACATGGGTAAAGGGGAGATAGAAGAAGGACAAGGAAGAGATCCTCTGGGGATTATGAGTAGACAAAGCACATCAGGCTTAGTCTCCCTGAAATAATCAAAGGCTAGGAGAGTGTTGGGGGGAACTTACACATGCTTGTCCTGTTTTCTTTTTTCCCTGGGCATCTGGTTTTGCACTGTTTGCCACAGGTATCAGTAGATACGGGATTAGGTTGACCCTTAGGAAGAATGACTATATGTATGCTCTTATGAGGACAGCTATTACTCCATGTTGCTGTAAGTATGACTGCAAACTAATCTCACTGGAAATATTTAGATAAGACCAACTTTTGACAATCTATAATTTTGGAGACCAAAGGCAAAACTAAGGTCCTCCAGTCGGGTTTCCTGCCTAGTCCTTCACCCAGAAATTCTTGCTGGAATAGGAGGGAGGATTCAAAGGCATAAGCATCTTCTTGGTTTGAAGTCATTCTAATCCATTATCATAGCAATTCTGTGGCTTTCTTGGAAGTTCTAACTTCTGTTATTTCAAAAAAAGTTGTTTGGCTTTCCTTGAGTGAAGTTGCTCCTTGCAGCCTTTCAAAGATCCTTCCTGCCCACATTTCAACAGTGCAAAGAAGTTCTGAACCAGCTCTGACTCCACTGGTCATCCCACCTATGTGCTGGCTGGGGCTCCAGCTGCGAATTCCTCATCCCCCGAAGATAAGAGTGAGAGCCAGAAAAAGATGGTTATCAGTCATAGAAAGTTCTCTGTATTCATCATATACCCTTCAACAGTAGGTGCCTTTATGTCTCCTCAAATCTCATATTTAAATTCCATTTTAGAACCTAGTGCAAGAAGCAAACTTAAAATAGTTTTGCCAATAGCTATAGGCTTTGACTTCAGAGTGTGTTGGAAAGCTCAGGCAAAGCACAGGGGGACATTAGCAGTTTCACTCATCTCCACAAGCTAATGTCTGTTAGTAGAAGTGCTTCAGGAGAGGGTGAGAGGTTGAAAGGTGATATCCCCATAGAGTCAATGTGTTGTGTTTCTTCCACAGCAGCCTGGCAAGTTACAGTCTAATAACAGCTCCTGGTCAGCTTTTTTCTCCTATCGTCTTCATGCCTATATTCCTGTGGTTTTACTTGAAAGGAATACATGACGTAAATCTACACAAATGCCAAACATGCTCCCAACTGCTGAGCTGAGTATTTCTGATTCAGAGCAGCACAGAATAACTGCACAGAACAGATCTGGAATAGCCTGAGAAGAGGAGGGCAAAAAAAGCCAAACTTTACAACATTCCCATTGAAAAGCCTGTAGATGCAAGGGTGACTGTGACAAGAGCTGACTTGTCTTTGACATTGTCATCAAATTATATTCGCTAGATATCAAAGAGTGATACAATTTTTCTCAAGGGAGCTGCCAACCAAGGCCTGATTCTAGGAGATTCCAAGCACCTTCAGCACTGGATTGTGCGGCTTATGAGCGTCTTGTAGGAACGTGTCTGGTCCCTCAACTTTTTCTTGGAAAGTGAGTACATTTGCAAAGCTCTCCTGTTGGAAACAAACCATTCATCATTTTTATTATGATTGCAAGACTGAGGCTCCATTGTTCAAGCTACCATTCAAATAGTACTTTAATTTTGAGATAGTGGTCTGTTCCTTCACTGTCTAAAATGTTTTAATTCATTTTGTAACAGCTTTTGCCTTCTGGAGGTCTCCTGAGCAGTCCCAGCACATTGCTCATGACACATACACACGGCTTGATGCAGACCAATACCAAAATGTAGATGTAAGTGACTTGCCAACATTTGAGAAAGTGAAATGTTATATTAGCAATATATTTTCTATACAGCTCTTCTTATGTAATTACCTGTGACTCACATTTTCTATTCAGTTTTTTGGGGGAAAAGAGACTGACAAATGACTTATAGTCTAGATATGAAGCTACATTTGGTGCTATTGGTTTAATACTCAGGAACTTTTACATGCAAAAATGCGCACTAAATGAACATTAAGACTGCAAATTCAAGCACTCAGAATTTAGGGACAGTTCAGGTTTAATTTTCCTGTTCACTTTTCACTCATCCTCCTCATTTGTATGCATGCGAACTCAGTCCTCAATGACAAGTTAGCATGCTATTTTTAATTTGGAGCAAATCTCTTCAGTGACTTTATGAGGTACTGAATAAATTAATAAAAACTTCTTTCCCCCACATTTTTGGTTAGTGATTCATATGTCCGATATGCTTTTTGCTCTTCTATGGCATTTATCACTACACTTGCACACACACACACAAAAATAAAAACGTAATCTGTTTTCTCAACACCTCTATTCAGAGGTAGAGGACTGAGATTAAAATCTGGCATATACATTCATTCTGGACATCCCTTATGAAATACTACATCCTTGATTTTCTGAGCACGACCAGTCATACAACTCCTGTGCCTGAAGCACAGCTTGCTATCGACTTAAGATACAACTGGACATACTGGGCGTTTTTGCAAAGTAGATCCTCAGTGCCTGAATTAGGTATGCAGACAATGAGGAAAACACAATAGTGAGGATTGCATTGAAATTTAATTTTGAAACCTAGTATTTCCAGCAAGCTGGAAACCTTTAATTTTTGCCAGCACTTTTACAGAAACAGTTTCCTTTGCATTGGTGAGGCATGCAGGTAATGGAAAGACTGATGAAAAGAAAAGCATATGAATTAAACCAAACCTGAAAAAGATGATGGGTCCTTAGGTTCCTTCAGTGATTAGATGAAAATATTTCTCTTTTTTGATTAATGGCAGTTCTTTCA
Source organism: Fulmarus glacialis (assembly GCF_000690835.1). Taxonomy (NCBI): domain Eukaryota; kingdom Metazoa; phylum Chordata; class Aves; order Procellariiformes; family Procellariidae; genus Fulmarus; species Fulmarus glacialis. The sequence goes on from NW_009197225.1 coordinate 4,523, forward strand.
TTGACTGTAATGACAGGTAGATGAAAACTCATGGGACATAATGCCTCATTTCTGTGCAAAGTTCATGCTCATTTAATTTAATAGAGACTTATATTAGAAAGCAAAATCTCTTACAAAGTTTTCTCAGGAACCTCCCAACCCCCCATCCCTGTCATTTCTTTAATGAAGCTTTTCAAATCACTTTTTAAAATTTCTCAGACTAAACTGTCACTCTCCTTCCCCATGATGAATCACATTTTGCTACAATGGTTGAAGGGAAAGACATCCAAAGTGCAAGGGCTAGAAATTCATGGATATAATCAGCCACCCACTACGGTGCTACTTTACCTTCCCACTTCCTCCAGACCTGTAGCTTATTAGATGTCCTCGCCGAAAACTTAGGGCTTTGTGTTGTCTCTAATGCATGGTGAATTAGTTCTTCAAACCACATCTTTTAAGCGAACCACTCTCTTTTTGGAGAGTCTCAAGTCTCCTTTTGAAGCCAGGATGTGTTCATTACTTAAGGCCTCGGGGCATTGTAACTTCTGCAGTGTTAACTTCTGCAGAACCTTGAAGTGGGCTGCAGTCTGACATGGATATCAGCCTTTGCCGAGGTTTTTTTTTAATCACTGTGTCTCCTGTTCCTATATTCTCAGTGTTAGCATCCAACTGTATTTCTGATAATGCAGCTCATTCCTCTTTTCATTTTTGGACAAATATAATGCATGTAGCACTAAAATTAAAGATGGTTTTAAACAACCAGAATTTTGGAAAAGAACCCTGTAGGAAAGAGGAGAGGGAAGGCCTGGCCTTCCTTCTTCTTGATTCATTATCTTGCCACAAAGGAGGAAAGAGACTGCATTCAACAACTTCAGCAGCCCTACCTTGCCCCTAGCCTTTGCAACTGCAATATGAGCTCATCCACCATTTGCCAGGATCTAAACAATAGGAAGTTTATTTGCTGCTCTAGTTTGCTCTTTTTGGTTCTGCATCAACATTAGCCTGAAGGAAGTGACAACGAGCCAGCAAGCAGGGAAATAATTGTGTACATGTGAGTGCACACGCACATGTGCATGTGGGATTTTGGATACATGCATGTGAGTATGCAGTGGACCAAAGTTTGCCACTGAAGTTAGCCACAGAGCGAGCAGAAGGACCACAGCCATCTGACTGGGACAGAGACATCAGTCAGTGTCCTCGTCTTTGGTTCTTCATAAAGAAACCCATTCATTGTGTAGCCCTGGATGAATCACTGAGGTCAGACTTTACTCCAATGTTTCTCCAGTGGGCAGCAGGGAAAAAGAGCAATAAAAGGAGACACTTGAGAAGGTCAAAGCCAACAGGGAGTGACTTGAAAGGAAAGAATGACCAGTGCCCCTGTGGAAGGAGCAGAGTCTTGTGGCATCATTTGCTTTGTACCTGGGAAAATAACCAGCACCTTCTCTCTCCTGCTATTGCTGTATGGAATGAATACATACTTCTGAGACAGCCTTTATCCCAGATATATTTGAGACAATGTTAAGTTTTAATAAAAAAAATTTACTTTGATCTGGGTGACTGTGACACACAGGGTATGCACAAAGCCAAAGTTTTATTTCCAAAGTTTTATTAATTTTGAAATGTTGACATATTAAAACCAGGATTGAGTATAAAATCTATCACAAATACCAAAAGAGTAAAGCCTGAAGGAGCAAAATATAAGCATTATTTATCTTGCGGTTTCAGCAAGAAACATGATTGGGCTCAAGGCATCACTCTGTGAGGTAGCATGTAAAAAAGGAATGAATAGTGATCCCCAAGCAGGGAGCATTCAAGCTGTATTTCAGAGAGGAAGGAAGAGGACACCAGGAATGAGGTAGATAAAGTATTCCACAAAGTTTCTGGAGCTGAATAAAAAAGCAGCAATCACCAATTTCCACACATATCTCTTCTGGGGAAGATGCTAACTGGTCTGTCAACACCGACCACTCACCCCACACCAGACAGATTCTGGATCTAAAACAGAAATCAGCCATAATAAGACAAAGCCAAGCATATGAAGCAATGTTATAATGAGCAGGAGATGACCAGTTTATTCTGGTTTCAATAGGCACATGTGTACAAGCTGCTGAGTTGGCTGGCAGGACAGGCGTGTGAACCAGAAGCTTGGGAATGAGATGAATGAGGTTGTACTGTAAGCCGGGCTCTGTAGCTGGGGGCTATCCCAGCCCTTACGCTCTGTGAGCTGGCACAGATGAGGTGGTGTGTAACTCACCAGTGAATTATACATGCCCTTAAATGAGCTGTTGAAAATCCCCGTTTGTCTGGAAGGGCGTTGAAACGAACAGGAAACATGCACCAAAAATCCTTGTAGGAATATGGGCTTGAAGTATTTTAATCTGAATGACAATGGCTCCTGAACTCTTTCCTCAAGCTTACCTGACTGTCTTTATGCCTAATAGTAGCCATGGCCACGATTCCTGTGAGGTAAGGCACATTGAGCTGAAAGAAACAGCAGTGGGAAGGAAAGAAAGAGTCCATGAGCGATGTGCTCCACTTTGCACAATAAGCCTGTATCACGCACACACAGCGAGGACTTTGTTCTCAGCACCTTTCCCAGGCACGGGTGCACTGTCTAGCATAGCATATATATAGCCATAAATGACACCAGACCAGGAACATCCTCTGATGCTGCATTTTAACATTTCTTCTCTTGAGCCCAGGGTGGTCCCTGGGATGTTTTTGTTCCATGTTAAGTGACACTGACACAATCCCAGTGCAGTGGTTAGTGGGGCTGGAAACCGCTCCCAGGAGACACTATGGGTGCAGACACCTTGGTCTGAAGGTGAAAGGAGTCCAAGAGTCCAGTTTGGGGCCAATCTATGCCAGCTCACCTCAGTACCAGATATAGGTCCTAGAAATATTCAATTTGCTAATATAGATGTAACTTAGATTCAATTTATTCTGTCATTGTGGTTCTAAGGTCAGCCAAAGCAGGTAATCAGAGCCATGAACAATATCATATAAAGATCTGTATCAACTACAGATAGAAAATTACCTCATGCCTATCCAGTCCTCCTTGGGGTTGAGACTCACGCATTCAGGTTAAGCCTGTCTTTGTATTTGCTTCTCTGGGTCCATATTATGCCTTACCCTGTTAGGCGTCTACAGAGGAAAAATTTAACAAAAAGTGTGCTAAGACTGGAACTGAACAAAAGGCCCCTTGTTTCTGTAGGTATGAATTAGTCCTTGCAGAAAGCAGAGAGATGAAAGCTGTTGTAAGTGTTAAGAGGATTTTTTGGGTAATACTTTAGAGATGCATGTACGTATGCATTGTGAAAAGGAATTTAGTATTAAGAATAAGAAGCCTCAGAAACTGAATTCTTCCATTTATCCATAGATATGCTATTGAATAGGTTTCTCTATTTCCACTGCCTCTCCGGTGTGTCACAGTCCTGAAGGGGGTTAAAAGTCCATCCACGCTTTTCATTCCATTCTTTTTAAAAGAAATAGATAAAACACATTGCACAGTTTTTTTTCCAAAGGGTGTTTGCAGAACATTTTTGTTCCTCTCTAAATATCTCAATTGATTCATGGAAACGTATTTTCAGAAAATAAAACCAGTCCCAAACCTATTTTTCAGATATTTAATGAAAGCCAGCTGTGGATAAAAACAAAAAGCAAAATTTTTTTTTTGGAAAAAAATGTAACTCCCCTAAGGAGAAATTAATGTTTGCCAGTGGGCTCCCAGATGGGCAAGTTGTAGAGTTGTGCAGGTTATTTGACATTTAGTCTCAGTGCTGAGCCCCTCTTCCTATTCCGCAGCGTACTGAAGATCTCTGGTACTCTCTGGACCTTTTAAGAGAGGCTGAAGTCCCCAATACCTCTCTCAAAGCAGCCTGTAACTTTCATGTTCAGGCCTCAATATCAGGTCTGAATGTAAAACAACTTGTTTTATGGTAGAAAAAACACAAATGCTGTTCATGCGACAAGCCTGAAATGTAGCATTTTGACATTCCATTTCTAGGGGCTCGGGAAGGATCCAGACTGGGCATTGCAGTCTGAGATTTAAGAGATAAAGATGTTCAGGGGAAACAGGGTACTGTTCAGTCCCAGAGCTCCTAACAAGCCTTGCAAATACATCTTCAGACAGAAGGACTCGGGGTACACTGCCTAGGCGTGTCCCTATGCCACTTTTTTGCAAATCCTTTATATCACGCGTGGTGTTTCATCCTTAATGTAGCTCTTTCATCATTTCCCCAGGTCCTCTGGGATCTGACAGGAATTACATGGGAGAGCTGGGAGCCCTATTGTCAAGGAAAAGAGATGGTTCCTCAGGACAGGTGCTGGTGTTTGATTCAGAAGGCCTATCTGCCAGTCATTTTTCCCCCAGACCTCTCCTCTGTGCACACCAGCCAGGCCCAGGTCCTCAGGCAGTATCTAGGCTTGCAGATTGCAATGAGTGTTAAACACTTGTTGCTGATTCAGACTTTGATCCCTGTCTGCTGCCCACCCAGGAACCCAGTTTAGTCATTCTGGGACATGTCCTTGTAGCCCCATTGCTCCATCTTGGGGTGAAACCTGGATTTGTTTAAACTCATGCCCCTGTTGTACCAAGAAAGAAACAGGGCAGAAAGGAGCCATGGAGCCCTCCAGCCAGGTCCAGGTAGGACAGCAGGAAAAAAAAACTAAAGCATGAACCGGTCCCCCAGCCCAACATGCTCCATGCCACCTAACATGTAGGTGGTTCAGGGTGACTCGGAGAGCTGAAGGCAGTGCTGCAGACATGCAGGCTGATTCACTGTCTGAGCCTAAGTGCCCCATCCCAATTTGGGGATTTTCCTTCCTTGCAGAGTAGTGATCCAAGATCCTGCATGAGAAACCTAGGTTAATGGAAACCCTATAAATACTAAAACTAGATCACTTGTTTGTTAAGTCTCATACTGTAACGTACTTGCCCCTTGAGAAGGAAAGAGTAGTTGCTACAGCACAGAAAATGTCAGCTCCATCAATGCAACCTGATAACAGCCCTTCCCTTTATTCAGCTGGCATCTACCTATCTCATCTAAGCAAAAATGCTGGGATCCTATTCTGCAGAAAAGAAACATATATAAGGTTGTCTGTAGAGGTAGTTACTACACAAGAAAAGAGACTTCACAGAGAGATCCCTCAGAGACAGGAGATGCCCAATAGGCCTTTTTTATCTGCTCTTTGCAGGATACCAAGATAGGTTCTGATAAGGACAAAGTGAGGCTGTAAGTGACTTTTGCCCCTTCTCCAAATGCCTCCTGCCACCCACACTCAGCAGTCCACATGCTTTGTCTTCAGTAATGGAAAAGCAATTTTCTCCAGTTGCTTATGGCAACATTTGAAATAATTGAAAAAGGTGAAAAGACATTTTTATCATTTTATTTCTTGCAGGTTGGGACCCTAATGTAAATTAGGCTAACCTGCAAACCTCCAGCTATTTTGATTTATGTGGAAAATCAAAATCTCCCAGCTTACTGCACCATACATCAGAGTAACACATGACTGATAACCGCATTCAGACAGCAGGTGACTGCAACAGCACAGGAAGGATGTAGTGTATTTGCAACAGTGATGAATAATGTGTGGAATTTAGTCAACACAGTGGTTAGAAACTCAGCTTTACTCTTTCTTATAAACCATATTCATCTTGGATGTAAACTCATCAAAATGATTGAATTAGCCCAAGCCTTACTGCCCTGTGATCATGCACCAGTTGAAATTAGCTGAATTATCCTCCCTTGTTTTAAATGCTTCTTTCTCAAAATGAGTATGCAAGGAGTGTTAGTGGTCTCTGATACGTATGATGGGGATTTCTTTTTGCAAATGAAAGACATGGTTCTGCAAATGCTTATTTAAAGGGCCAATTCCAGGTCAATTCCTTAAGTGTTCACAGGTCTGAATTAACAGCACGATCCTGTCATAACATCACAGTTTAAAGTTTTCTATTAAACTTTCTTTTTTCAATGGATTTTCAAGTTAACAAAATCTTTCACAAAGATTTCAGCCAAAAAAGCTTTTGCACTGGAAGAAAGTTTACATTGTCCTTGGGAGCAAGGAAGGAGAAGAGGATATCATCTAACCAGTCCAGCAATTTGGTCACATTTTGTCTGGGTTTGGTAAAGAAAAAATGTGTTGTTACTCTCCTTCAGTTAACAAATGTATTATCTGTTCATAGCACACTGCAAGACTTCTTGAAATCTGTTTAAGTGCCACCAAAACTTTTTTGTTTTTTCTTCTGTACATAATATTGCAAAAGAAAAAATTTTACAGCACTTTCTGTATATGAGAAGTAGCAGAAACCTTTTCAGCAAAAAAAGGAACTGTCTTTTGAATAGACCCTTCATTCCTTTCCCGTAATTCATTCATTCCTCCTATCTTTGTAATTTTATACTGTCAGCCCTTATAATCTTTCAGCTTGCAAGAATAAAGGCAGAAACATCAATTTTGTGGATGAGCTTTTGAAACTGTATTAGACTCGCTTCTTCTTGTATATCTAAAGCTAGTTTTCTTTTCCTCATGCAAGTTTTAATTTGCAATTTCAGATATGCCACTGTGTTTATTCATACAGATCTGAACATTCCATCTATAATTGGAAGTTTGAATAAATTATACTGAACTTGCAAATGAAACTAAGTTTATTCCTGAAGTTATAATGCAATTAGTTATTAATTCAGCAAGGTGCTTAAGCACCTTTTAGTTCCTTTGAAGTCAATTAGACTATTCCCAAGTTTACAGTTATGCCTGCGTTTAAAAGTTTCTCATTGAACAAAGCCTTATTGATTTAATTTTAAAAGTTAAAAACAGAAATTAAATGTAAGAAACTTTTACCAGGGTTCCCAGAGGTCAAAAGAATTATTAAATCATTGTATGAGTTGAGGTAAACTGTAGAAACTGAGCTATAACTTAAATAAAAAGGTGGCTACATGCAAAATTTGTCCATGTCGTTGCTGATTATTGTCTGTAGACCAAATGCTGTACTACTGATGGTTTGCTGGGCTATTTGAAGGCTACCTGTTGCTATTTTATCCCTTTTTCATATCCCATTGCCTCTGGGAAATGTTTTGCAAATTACTTCACAGAATACTTCCAGGAAGTAAAATTATAGTCTAAGCAGCCTGAAACATGGAGATGAACAAACTCACATTGCGGTAAACATCATAAAAGTTAAGGTGCAACTGCTGTAACCATTGACTTTGGAGCCTTCTTGCAGATGGAAAAGGCTGCAGACATGCTCTTTCCCCTCGTAGGAATATCCTGTAATGATGGGTGAGCATCAAACTGGTAAACCAAAGGTTTCAGACAACCTGAGATAAACAAAACACAGGAACTAAGTCTCTGCATTTGTGTGCCAATTTACATTCCAAACAGTAAAGTCCTCCGTATCTTCCCAACAGAGATGCAAAGTTATCATCTCTTCCATCTGGATGTAGAAAACTCTCCACATCTAAATTTGTGTGTGTGGGTTGCTTGGCATGGTCATGGCTGGTCTCTTCAGATCTGTGTCAGGACTTCTCTCTTTTGCATACATACTCAACTAAAGAGTAAGGAGAAGCCGTACACGGAACTGGGGATAGGAGAAAGAAAAGAGGAAATTCAGTACAAAATCACACGCATCAAAAGAGGGAGTCAATGGGGTGAGTTATTAGTCTTAATTCTGTGCTGAATTTTGCACAAGCCAGACTCTTACTGCGATTAACCAGAAAAAAACTGTGGTCAGGTCAGATCCCTGATCCTGCTCACAGTTATGCATATGGTTAACCATAGCACAGTGAATCTATAGGGCAACTTCTGCTAGGGTGCTCTAAGGTCTGGGAGGGAGCTCTGTCTCCTTCCCTGAAGAGTTCAAGCCTGTTTCTCAGTTCTGGTCAGAGTCCCTGACCATTAGTCAAGTATAAATGTTAACTAGCAAGAATAAAATCCACAAACCCAGTGTGATTGGCCATTGTTGGCTCTGTATAACATGAATTTTCGATATAACGGTTTGTTAGGTTGATCCACAGTGTTGGTATCTCATGGTCTGCTGGTTTGTGGGGACTACCCAAGAGGTACAGACTTGAAACAGGTGCTGATAAATCCAATACAATTTGGGGTATCAAAGCTCAGATGTATCAGCAACGTACACTCACAGCAGGCCTCCTTAATGAAAACAGCAGCACAATGAAACAAGTGGCATGAGGTCAGTGGCAGGAAGGAGGAGAATCCTTCAAAATGCTGTGGGTACAGCAGGCTTCCTTAATGAAAACAGCAGCACACAATGAAACAAGTGGCACGAGGTCAGTGGCAGGACGGAGGAGAATCCTTCAAAATGCTGTGGGTATGAGGTAGGTGACTAGCAGAGGCTTTCACAGGAGAATGGTATGTGAAACCAAAGCAGAGAATTTTCTGTACCTGAAAAAATTATCATGGAGGAGAAGATGATAGGCGTCCTTTCCTTAATGAAAACAGCAGCACACAATGAAACAAGTGGCACGAGGTCAGTGGCAGGACGGAGGAGAATCCTTCAAAATGCTGTGGGTATGAGGTAGGTGACTAGCAGAGGCTTTCACAGGAGAATGGTATGTGAAACCAAAGCAGAGAATTTTCTGTACCTGAAAAAATTATCATGGAGGAGAAGATGATAGGCGTCCTGCAATAATGGAAATGTAGGTAGACACTAGATTAGCAGGCAAGATTTCTCTGTGCCGTCAAAGAACCAAATAAGGGCTGTACAAAACTGCTGTGGTAATACAGAGAGGAGAATAGGAAACATTTCAACATAGCATTTCAGGTTACATAGCATGAACCAAACACATGTTCCTGGTAATGATCTGAGTTTTCCACCACGCTCAGTGTATCAACAAAGTAATTAATGAGTTGAAAAGCTCTTGACAGGTGCACAGTAGAAAGTGGTATCAGCAAAGAGGTTGCAGGATACACAGTGCAAGAGACTGGCTAACTGCAGGTAATGAGGAGCGGGGGATTATAACCTTTTGGCTCAGGCTCCAGGAGGTTCCTGGGAGGTGCTGGGCTGTCTGCCACAGCTGACATTAATCCAGTGGTCAATCCTGTATCAAATGGAGTGGTGTGGATGGGCAAGGTAGAGACAGTCTGACTGCTAGAGGAAGTGGGACCCTCCTGAAGCCATTATGTGGGTGACTGCACCTTGGAAAGCTGGGAGAGAGGAGTTAGAAGATGGGCAGGGTCTCTGAGACACCTGGAAAGATGTTGATGGTGCCCAACTGGACAGCACAGTCCATTGAAAGAGAAGGACCCAGGAAGGAAAACAGCCTAATTCCCCAATCCACCTTCTGTTATTTCCAATTTATCATAGTCCACGGTCACCTAACTATTCTGTAACCTCACCAGTGAAATCAGTCTCATCTTTGATGCAGAGGAAAAGTTTCTGCTGGTATGGCTTTTCATGCCAGTTATGAACCTGAACCAGGGGGAGTACAGCACTGCTCAAAAAGCCAGTGGATTGGTGGCAGAATGGTATAACGCGGATGTGGTGGAGGAGTACCCATTCACCCAAAGCATCGATGCTGTATAAGTTCACAGAGATCAAGAGGTGACAGCTTTGCATGCTGCATACTTGTTGTGGTTTAAC